>NC_091951.1:299347977-299647977 GCF_031021105.1 Erythrolamprus reginae | reverse complement strand
AAGTATAGCAAGCACTTCTGAACTGGTAGGAAAGGTAAGATAAACCCACCACTCTTCTATACCTAAATATGTCCATTCCCCTAAGCCTAAAGAGTCCACTGATTATATTATTAGTTAAAGATACCTTTATTGTTATAAAGCTTCAAAATCTATCTACCAGTTACATTACTTAAATCACTTTTCTGTAAGGCTTTACACTATAGATACTGGCAGTGGATAATCAAAACGGTAAACCAACACAATTGGAGGGCATTAGAGTGGAGCATGCTGAATTAACTCATCATTTCTGTATATGCAAATTTAAACAACAATGTCCAATAAACATGAAAAGGATCGAATAAATGCTTAAATCTAATTGTATCTTTTGTTGCTTTCCTGAACCATGGCCAGTGAAATGGATGGTTGGCAGTAAACCATATTGTTTCTCTATAAAGATATTAGGAAATTCATTACATGTTTTAAAACTGACTAACTTTTGGATTCTATTTAACCCTGCTGTTCTGTTTAAAAAAAGTTACAAATCTTCTTCTCCCGGGTCACCCTGACCCGGACCGAAAACTCTTCATTTGCAGTGCTTATGTTTGGTCAATTTGAATACTTTTTTCACTTGGAAAGTAGTCTGAACATTTCTGCACACAATGATATGAAAATTGAACTGAAGAAATTAATCCTTATTGGTTTATTTTGCACATAAATATGCCTCCCCCCCATTTTTGTGAATTTTTTTTAGGTTTATTGATAATTATGCCTGCAAAATACATTCTATTTTACTAAAGTTGGTGTGGGATTGGTAGCTTGAACATTTCTGAACATAATGATATGAAAATTGAACTGGAACAATTGATGCATATTGGTTTATTTTGTTGATGAAATGCACGCCCCCCATTTTTTTAAAATAGTCTTCACTTTATGGATAGTTTTGCTAGCAAAATACATTCTATTTTACTAAAGTTGGTGTGGGATTGGTAGCTTGAACATTTCTGAACATAATGATATGAAAATTGAACTGGAAAAATTGATGCATATTGGTTTATTTTGCACATAAATGTATGCCTCCCCCCATGTTCAATTATTTCAATTTATATAAAAATTATGCTGTTAATTTCAAACTTACATACTTTTTTTTAGTAAAATGGATTTGTTTCATAAAATTAGTTCTCTGGCTACAATGTGGTTGATTTTCAAAAGGATATTCCAAATATTTCTAGCCAAATATGTATAAAAAGTGACAATAATGGCACACAGCAAGGCCGAGGGGGGGGGTGGCCCTTTTGTGGCAAAAATAAACCAATAAGAACCATTTTTCCAGTTCATTTATATTTTTCTTATATTCATAAATGTTCAATTTAGTATATCAAACCTTTTGGGGGGAAATTCCTTGGGGATTTGTAGCCTTAAAAAATAGAAATTGACACAAAATTCAGAAAGGATGGGGGGAGGGGCTTTTTGATCAAAATAAAAATATAAGTCTCAATTTTTCCAGTTCAATTTTCATATCATTATGTTCATAAATGTTCAAACTAGTTTTCCAGTTGAAAAAGTTTTCAAAAAGACCAAATTCAAGTACCTAAAAAAAAATCATTTTGGTCCGGGTCTATATGACCCGAACAGACTAAACGTGACTTTTTTTTTGCCCAGAAAAAAAAAATTTCCCCCACCCCCACAAATATTTTTTTGATGATCAGCATTGTTAAATTGAGTAAATGAATGCCTAAGATTTTAAAGAATATTTCAGATTTGGAGCATAAAAAAATAAAAAGTGAAAATGGTTGCAAGCAGCTGAGGGGGGGGAAGGCCTTATTTCTGATGTTAAAAAACCAGTAAGAATCATTTTTTTCAGTTCCTTTATATTTTTCTTATATTCAGAAATGTTCAAGCTACCAATCCCACACCAACTTCAGTAAAATAGAATGCATTTTGCAAGCAAAACTATCCATAAATTGAAAAAACTTTCACAAAAACGGGGGGGCTGCATTATATCAGCAAAATAAACCAATAAGATTTACTTTTTTCATTTCAATTTTCATATCATTGTGTGCAGAAATGTTCAGACTACTTTCCAAGTGAAAAAAGCTTTCAAAAAGACCAAACATAAGCACTGCAAATGAAGAGTTTTCGGTCCGGGTCAGGGTGACCCGGGAACAGAAGATTTTTAACTTTTTTTGCCCAGCAAAAACTAAGCCCCCCAGCCCCCCAAAAAAATTCTCATAGAGAGAACCCCTGAAATGATGAATAGTCATGAAATTTCAAGTTTCAGATATGCAGGGAAAATTTTTTACAGGGACTCAAACTTGGCTTCGGGTCAAATAGACCCGAACAGAACAGCAGGGTTTTAAAGTTCATGCTGATTAAACACATTCAACTTAGTCCAACAAAGTGATTTTTCTTTCATTTACTTTGCTTATTCTGCTGCAGATTTTTGGTAGTAATAAAAGCTAGACCATTATGAAGTTATTAGATGCTAATTGTAATCAAACTTTTAATGTGAAGACTGTGTGTTTGCATTAATACAAGATTTTTTGATAAATTGCTTTTGAATATTTCACACTGCAATATAATTCTGTATTAAAAGAGGTAAGGAACATATTTTATTGTCTACAGTAAAAATCCAAAAGGAAATCTAGCAGTACTGAAGTTTTACTTTAAATAGCAGCTTTATTTATCTATAGAAAGAAAGAAATGACTAAATTTCCTTATAGCTCTTTTGAAGTATGTAATATTTGTAAATCACTTCTAAATTCAAATTCTCCAAAACATCTAAGTAATACACATTGTCAATAATTATGCCAAAAGAACTTTACATGAGCTAGATTCAGATAGGTAGTTAGATACTGTGGTTAATATGGCTCTGCACTGCATCCTACAACATCTTGAATTTCCAAAGACCTATGCAAGGGTCCTCTTTGTAGACTTTAGTTCAGCATTCAATATCATCATTCCAGATGCTCTTCTAAACTAAACTGGATCAGCTACTGGTATCTGAACACATTTGTAGACAGATCATAAGCTTCCTAACAAACAGGAAGTTGCAGGTGAAGCAAAGCAGAATCACATCAGATACCTGTACACAGTGAAGGGCTACCAATTTTTTACTACCACGCTGTGGGTGTGGCTTATGCAGGATGCCCTGCATTTTCTTTCAACATCTTTCAGTGTAAATTGGGTGCTCTGGGGTGGAGCTCCATTTTTGCTACCCTACTGCATTTCCCGCATCTGGGCAGCAGTCTTCCCCTGCCTGTACAATCAGCACATTCCCCCACCTCCAAGGCTGTGTGTTCCCTCCACTTCTCTCTGTATATACCAACGACTGCCTCCCTAACAATCCATCTGTTAAGCTACTGAAGTGTGCAGATGACACAACAGTAATTGGCCTCATCTCTGGGGTAAACTTGAGGAAAAGAAGGGGATAGGATAGGGGAGGGTTCTGTGAGCCAAGGCTGAGGGAGAGAGGGGGAGAGGATATCGAATAACCTAAGTGCTAAAGCCCACTGCAACAATATCACCAAAAAAGCTTCTAGAGTTGTTAACCTGATCCTACGCAGGTTCTGCTCAGGCAATCTTACACGACTCACAAGAGCCTACAAAGCTTTTGACAGACCCATTCTAGACTACTGCTCATCTGTCTAGAACCCATACCACATTTCAGACATCAACACCCTTGAAAATGTCCAAAGATATTTCACCAGAAGAGCCCTTCACTCCTCCACTCAAAACAGAATATCCTACGAAAATAGACTAATAATCCTGGGCCTAGAAAGCCTAGAACTATGGCGCCTAAAACATGATTTGAGTATTGCCCACAAGATCATATGCTGCAATGTCCTACTGGTCAATGACTAATTCAGCTTCAACCGCAATAACACAAGAGCACGCAACAGATTCAAACTGAATACGAACCGCTCCAAACTTGACTGTAAAAAATATGATTTCAACAATCAAGTTATCGAAGCGTGGAACTCATTACCGGACTCAATTGTGTCAACCCCTAACCCCCAACATTTCTCCCTTAGACTCTCCACGATTGACCTCTCCAGGTTCCTAAGAGGCCGGTAAGGGGCATACATAAGTGCACTGGTGTGCCTTTCGTCCCCTGTCCAATTGTCTGTCCTTTCTTTCACCTATCATATATATTCTCTTCCTTTCATATATCCTCTCCTCTAAGTTCACATTTACCCTTATATATATTACCACATGTCTATTTTTCTTCCTATGTATTTTTGTATTGGACAAATGAATAAATAAATAAAAAATAAATAAATAAATAAACAGGAGGCTTCTGTGAGGCAAGCATGAGTAAGAGAAGGGGAATTGGATAGGATAGGATAGGATAGGATAGGACAGGATAGGGTAGGGTAGGATAGCGTAGGATAGGCTTGGCTTCTGAGTGGCAAGCCTGAGGGAGAGAAAGGGGAAGAGAGAAGGGGGATAGAATATGGGAGGATTCTGTGGGGTGAGCCTGAGGGAGAGAAGTGGGATAGGATAGGCTTCTGTGAGGCAAGGCTGAGGGAGATTAGGGATAGGATAGGGAAGGCTTCTGTAAGCCAAGCCTGAGGGGAGAGAAGGGGAGAGGAGAGGACAATAATAACCACTCATTAATTTTCAAGCTTTAAATATTGATTTATCAAGCCCAATCACATAGTGTCATAGCGGAGCACAGGTATTCAGTCAGTGTGTTATAATTTACAGTTACATTGGTCTACAAATTTTGGGAAATTACCAACCTCTGAGATAAAATGTGCTAATTTTAAATGTTTTGAATAGATGGATTAGAAAACAAGTAGTGAAGGTGCTGGTTGGCTAAAGTTTCAAGATATTTCACAATAAAGATTTATACACAGATCAGTATATTTACTGACAAGGGAAGAAGGTTTCTAATGATCATGTAACTTTTTTACAAAGTATGGTAGACCAATGAAAATAGTACCACATGAAAATGTATACATTTATTTTCACTTTGGGGACCACAGGGCAGATGACTATGAAAAATGTCTTGAAAATTTGTTTAGGTCCTATAAAGCACTTGATGCAAACATGTCACTGAAAATTCACTTCTTATACACACATTTAGAGTATTTCTCTTTGAAATGTGGGGCAATGAGTGATGAGCAAGGGGAGAAAGACACCGAGGGAAATGGAGTACATCCACGCTTATCAGTTACTGCTGGACTCTCTCAGGGATGATCCTACTGCAGTTCACAAGAGAAAACCCAAGCTTTTTAAGATAGCAAATAAAGATGGAACCTTTTCATCTGTTAGAGCTTTTCAGTTAGAACTTTTCAGTTTTTCATGCAAAAAGCATGAAAATGTTACCTGAAAAAACCCAATAAATGAATAGAAAGTTATGTTATTGGTATCAATCAAAATATAAATTTATAATGATCAGTGTGACACCATTCTCATTGCTATATCACATTTTGCAGAAAAAATATGAAGCACAATCACACATATCATTGTGAGCCACCCCGAGTCTACGGAGAGGGGTGGCATACAAATTTAAATAATAATAATAATAATAATAATAATAATAATAATAATAATAATAATAATAATAATAATTGACAGATGGAGATTTTGTCAATTCCATTTGAAAACCATTGGAATTGACAAAATCTCCATCTGTCAATTGCAAAAGGCCGCTTTACTGGGATCCGCACACATAATTCGCTGCTACATCACGCAGTACTAGGTGCTTGGGAAGCGCCCGACTGGTGATGAAATACAAAATCCAGCATAGTGATCTTGTTTGCTGTGTTGTACTGACATAATAATAATAATAATAATAATAATAATAATAATAATAATAATATCCCTCATAATTTTGAATTATTTTGATGCAATTTTGACCTGAAGCTGTATCTTGGAAACTGGAGCCAATTAATACTCAAGACTAAATTTCTTTTTATTAGTAATCCAACACTGGTAAAATTAAACTACTTTTATTTTCGAGCCTTTCTCCTTGTAAATCAGTATTTTTTTTTCTTATTTTCTTTTCTATTTCACCCTTATGTTCCTTGCTTGACCCTGTCTACTCTGGATTATAACTCCCATTTTCCTGGCAATTGATAGAATACAACAGCTCCAAGATTGTGAGGATTGCAGAGAGAAATGGGGGGGGGGCATTTTTGAAACAGAAGTGAAGAACATTAATCAGGAAAGAAGAATAAAGATTAAATGAGTTCCATATTAAAGCATCCATAAGAGTTCCATATTAAAGCATCCATAAGATTAGTCACCTTGCTTTATCAAATTTCCTGATCAGATAAAGTTATATTGCAATTGGACCAAAGGAAAAATACAGTGCTGGAGCCTCTTTCTTATGAGATAGTGATGACACAAGTAAATAATATAATGCAAGTAGACATAAAGTTCCTATTTCTCTTACACAAGCTAAAATACCCTTATGCCTATCTCTAAATTTAGACAGGTACATTTCATCATTTAGCGTAGATACATATAACACTGACTTTAAATCAAATGAAACTACAGGTAGAATTGGATAGAGTAGACATTTATTTTACAGATAAAATAGAGAAAATAAATTACACATTAAAAACAGGAGGTTGAGAATGTGTTTGTCAGATTTTGCATGGCAGCTGGAATTGGATTGGTCACAGGTAGGTGATAGCACCTGAGATTTTTATTATTATTATTATTATTATTATTATTATTATTATTATTATTATTATTATTATTATTATTATTGATAGGGGAGAGAAAAAGAATAAATTGTTCATTCGATATAAAATACATTCTAAACTGCAAATATTTATAATTATTTCTTGGTTTACCATTTCAGATATATTAATCTTACCATATCTGAAGATTTACACACACGCACACATGCACACACGCACACAAACAAACACACATTGTAAACTGTAAGCATAACTAGTAGGATTTGATTCTTTAATCTGCATACTTCTTATAGCAATCTATCACTATTGTTTTTCCCCCAAATATTTATTTTCTGCCTGCAATTTAATTCAGAATTATAGGCAGTTTGTTACAACTATTTCCATTTTTACTGTATAGATTGTCAGTATTAGAATTGCTCTGAAAGTAACATTGATTAGTTTTCCCATGTCAAAAATAATAGTTTGACTAGAATAATAATCTTATCTTGTCTACAAACCTTAGGAAGTTTTGCAAATTACAGAGAATAAAAACTAAGATACTCTAATTTTTGTTTTTCCTTTAATGAATGCAGCAGTCTGACACGCAAAGAATGGAAAGACACAGCATATATTGAGTGAAATGGAAAAGAAATCTCTATAACTCACATTATATTAGAAGTTTGCAAAATTAATAAAAGAAACCACATTAGAAAATTAATTTAAAAACTGGAGTCCTTGGTTGTTTGTTCCAGACAATTCCTTACTTGAGTAGGTAATATCATCACTACTAGTGAGTATGGGCTATGCTCCTTTTTTATATATAATATAAGTGTCTACTGATATATTTGAATCTCAAATTTCCAGAAATTCTTTAGAATTTTTGTATTTAGTTTAGTCTAAGATGATCAGTTTCCCAGGTGAAACTATGGTTGAGTCTATGCATGTGTTTGAGAGATTAAAGAATTTTCATTATGTCTTCTCATTGCTGTTTGGTATTTTATAAATAAATTGCAACAAATAAATACATAAAAGTGTCATCTTTTATTGCAAGACTTTTGATTCTCAGAGACATTGTAGTGAGGAATTAATAGAATATTTGGTCCCCTCTGTGAGATGTCCAAACTTTTTTGTAAGTTCTTTCACTATTTTCTAATTCGAGATCCCTTCTAATAATATATTTGGACAAAGAGACATGTCAGACTTCTGTATTTTGGGGCAACCATAGGAGCACAGGAAGATAGGTTCATTGCTTTCCATATACTATTGCTCTTCTTTTGCCATTTCACCTTATTTTGTTAGGGGGTGTGTGTTGGTTTCTTAATTAGGTTATCTAGTTTCTGTAATGAGTTGGAGCTTTTTGTATGTATTGTGTTCTCTCTATGATACTATGGTTCAGCCTTTGTCTCCTGCAGGGCCACCATCAGGAATTTTGGGGCCCCATACAGCCTAAGTGTCTGGCCCCCCCCTGCCATTTTAAAACTATTTTAAGTCACCGAGCCACTCCATCCCCCGGGGATCATTTCCCGCTTCACGCCAAGCGAGGCAGTCCCATAGGCCAGTGTTTCCCAACCTTGGCAACTTGAAGATATCTGGACTTCAACTCCCAGAATTCCCCAGCCAGCAAACGCTGGCTGGGGAATTCTGGGAATTGAAGTCCAGATATCTTCAAGTTGTCAAGGTTGGGAAACACTGCCATAGGCTATTTCAGGAACTGGGTTAAGCCGATTGTGTGGACTCATCCAGGAGAAAGAAAAAAGCGGGAGCGGCGAGGGAAAGAAAGAGCCTCCTGGCATTGGTCAGGCGGAGCATGGCTTATTTACAGCTCCTTGGCACTTCTCCCTTCTTGGAAGAGGCCTTGTTGACAAAACCATGTGCTTTCTAGTGAGGGGAGGGGGGAGGGGGATCCCACACCTGGCAGCCACTGGCGAGGAGCTGGAAAGGACGAGGGGAGAGAAAAAGCAGGGTACCAGCAGTCGGGCAGGTGTCTTGAGGGGGCACTCCCATCTGGAAGGAAGGGAAGAAAGGTGAGGGCAAGCTAGGAAGGAAGGAGGGAGGGAGGAAGCAAGGAATGGTAAAAGGGGCGATCAAGAGAGGAATGGGTGAATGAATGGACGGAGGGTGGGAAGGAAGGAAGGAAAGAGGGAAGGGACAGGAACAGAGGAAGGGTGCAAAGGAAGCAAGGAAAGGTGTGAAAGGGGAGAGTAAGAGAGGAAGGAGTGAAAGAAGGGAGTGAGGGAGGAAAGAAGGGAGGAAGGAGAAGGAAAGCAAGAAATGGAGGGAGGGAGGGAAGGAAGGAAAGAAAGAAAGAAGGAAGGAAGGAAGGAAAGAAAGAAAGAAAGAAAGAAAGGGGGAAGGGACAGGAACAGAGGAAGGAAGCAAGGAAACTTATGAAAGGGGAGAGTAAGAGAGGAAGGACTGAAGGAAGGGAGGGAAGAAGGTAGGAAGGAGAAAGAAAAGAAGAAATAGAGGAAGGGAAGGTAAAAGAGAGAAAGAAAAAGAGCAAGAAAGAAAGAAAGAAAGAGAAAGAAAGAAAGAGAATGAAAGAGAAATAAAAAGAGAGGGGGGAATGAAAGAAATGGAAGGAGGGAAAGAAGGAGAGAAAGCAAGAGAAAGAAAGAAAGCAAGAGAAAGAAAAAAGAATGAAAGAGCAAGAGAGAAAGAGAGAAAGAAAGAAAAAGAAATGAAAGAAAGAAAGAAGGAAAGAAGGAAAGAAGGAAAGAAAGAAAGAGAAAAGAAAGAAAGAGAATGAAAGAGAAATAAAAATAGAAAGAAAGAATGAAAGAAATGGAAGGAGGGAAGGAAGGAGAGAAAGAAAGAGAAAGAAAGAAAGAAAGCAAAAGAAAGAAAAAAGAATGAAAGAGCAAGAGAGAAAGAAAGAAAGAAAAAGAAATGAAAGAAAGAAGGAAAGAAAGAAAGAAGGAAAGAAAGAAAGAAAGAAAGAAAAAGGCAACTCCAAAGAAAGGCTCACTGAGCGGATGCATGAAAAGAGGGACCTGGATCTCCACTTGCCTCCCCCTCGCGCTTACCTGCTCCCAGCGCCAGCAGCAGGAATGCAAGCGAGTAAGCCGGCGCCCACCCAAAAGAAGCTATTGGCTCCAGGTGGCGGGCGGTGTTCACGCCCCCCCCCCCGAACCCACGGCCCAGCACCTCCGGAGGCCGAAAGGCGCGGCTCGCTTGCCCTCTCATTCCTCGGGGGGACACAAGACCGGCAGAGAAGCCGGACGGGCTCAGCCCTCTTCCGGCTTCCTCAATTCCGCTTCCCCAGCTTGGCTTCCGGAGGGCCAAGACACCCCCGCGGTGACTCCTCCTTCTGCGGCTGGCATCGGGGCTCCCTGCCTGTCTGCCGGCCTCCCTGCCTTCTTTCCTCGCGGGGGTTGGAAGAAGGTGCGGGGCTGCTGTCGGAGAAGCTCTGCAGAGGCAGAGTTCGTCGCAATCGGGGTTGGGGAGTTTTAGGCGGTTGCCGGGGCCCCCCCCATTTTTCAATTTGGCCAGGCCCATGACGCCACTCCCAGTAATACCGGTCTATTGGCGGCCCTGGTCTCCTGGAAGGATGATGATCGTTTGCTCTTCTTTATGGGACTATTTCATCCTCTAGTTGGTTTCCACTGATTCTTCTGGTTTGTGATATGTTTGTATGAAAGCCTTGTGTTTTCTTGGCTCCCTGGGACAAGTTCTATGGTTTTAAATGCTTCTAAGGCTGCAAAAAATGTTAACTTATTAACATTGTCTATGTTATGATTTATGCCTTTCTGGAGGATTTTGTGTTTCTGTGATGCCTGGAAATGTTGATTATCCATTTGGCTTCAAGTACCTTTTTGCTTTTAAGATTTACAGTAGCTTGAGCAGTTTGCTTGGAGTTTTGTTTTCTATTTTTTGGCTTGTCTTCGTTCAGGGATGAAATTCAGCAGGTTCTGACAGGTTCTGGAGAACTGATAGCAGTTGGCTGCCCCAGAGTGAGGTGGGAATGGAAATTTTGCAGTATCCTCCCCCTGCTACATCCACTAGGTTATTTTAATGAATCAAACACAGGTGCTATATTTGCAACCCTATATATTTAAAAAATTCACACTGAACCTGTAGCACCCTAGCACACTGTATTGTTCTGTCTATAATAATATGGGGATGATTTTCACTGGTGGCTGAGAGTTTCAGTTTAGTTGATATTATGTCCCAGGGGCTTAAAAATGGAAACAGTCCCTTTTTTTAATAGAAAAAGTTTTTGTGAATTTTCAGTGACATGTTTGAAAATATATACATTAAAAAGACAGTACATAATCTTTAGCATCTGTTTCATACTTATTTACATTTATTTATTTATTTATTTATTTATTTATTTATTTATTTATTTATTTATTTATTTATTTATTTATTTATTTATTTATTTATTTATTTATTTATTTATTTATTTATTTATTTATTTATTTATTTATTTATATGCCGCCTCTCTCCGTAGACTCGGGGTGGCTCACAACAACAATAAAACAATTCAAGACAAATCTAATAATTTAAAAACATTTTAAAAAACAACTTTTTTACAGCAGACATGCACATAAACATACCATACATTAATTGTATAGGCCCGGGGGAGATGTCTCAATTCCCCCATGCCTGATGGCAGAGGTGGGTTTTAAGGAGTTTACGAAAGGCAAGGAGGGTGGGGCAGTTCTAATCTCAGGGGGGAGCTGGTTCCAGAGGGTCGGGGCCACCACAGAGAAGGCTCTTCCCCTGGGACCCGCCAAACGACATTGTTTAGTCGACGGCACCCGGAGAAGGCCAACTCTGTGGGACCTAATCAGTCGCTGGGATTTGTGCGGCAGAAGGTGGTCCCAGAGATATTCTGGTCCGATGCCAATCTTGTACAATATCTTAAGTCAGACAAACAACTTACACAGACAACAATAGAAACAGAAAGGACAGATAAGAAAACAAAAAAGAAATGTGCTTTACAACCTGATCTAAGCTGTTTACAGTGTAATCATATTGCTCCCAATAGTATGGGTCCTCATTGTACCAACCTTGGAAGAATGGAAATCTGAATCAACCTTGAGCCAATGAGAACCAAACTTCTGGCAGTTGGCAGAATTAGCCTGCAATACTGCATTCTAACCACTACACAGCCATTACCTAATAACACTATGGTATTTATCCTTAAAGCCAGCTGGAAATAAGAGAGACAGCAATGGCTCTTCCCCTTGGGCCCCCAAAGGATATATCAGCAGAAACATATAGAGTATTGATTGCACCACATATAGAATACTGGTGTGGTGAAATTTGGGGCACCATAGTTTAGAAAGGAGAAAAACAAATTGGAATACATGGTGTCATCGAATGTCTCTTCCAATACTTACATCCTATGCTAATATCATATAGATTATTTATTTTATTTATTATCTCAATTATAAGGCTATCTGACTCCATAGCAATTCCATAGCAACTCTACATAGCAACTCCATAGCAACTCTCAAAGTCTTACAGATAAATTTTTAAAAGACCTATCAAGGGTGAAAAAGAAGACAATTAATTGTAAGCTGACGAAGCTTCTTGGATGAGAAGCAAAACATCTTCAAAGAAAAAACCAGAAAGGGACAAGAATATTAACTGGAGTCCAAACCCTTGAAGAGCCAAATGGGGTGAGGTGAAGATACTCAAATGGAGATTCTATTCCAGGACTTAGGAGAGCAATCAGTTTACCAAAAAAATCAAAAGGGTGAATTCTGGAGCAGTATGAATTCTGAAAAGAATATCATGCCACAGATCAGGAGCCATCACTGAGAGTACACACTATTTAGATCCCACATGATTACATTTATCCAGTCTTTTCAAGATTGAGATTGAACCTGTTCCTTTTCATACAGGTCTGCGCAGCTTCTATGCACTTGATCTCTTACTGGCTTGCAAGCATTAGCAGCTAGTTAAGCTGGGGGGAAAACAGCTACATTCTTATTATAAGACACACTCAAATTATCAGCCTCTATTAGGGAGGAAAAGAGTGCGTCTTATACTCAGAAAAATACGTAATTATTTTATTTCTTGCATGTCAATCATCATGATGTCTTTCAACAATAGTTATTTGAGGACCTATGGTTTGTTTAAATTGGTAACATCTTATTTCTTCAAAGAATGTTTCATTCAAGTCATATAGGACTGACAAAAGTTCAAAAGATATTAATCTCTCAATTGAATACAGTGATCCCCCGCTCGTTGTGAGGGTTCCGTTCCAGGAGCCCCCGCAACGAGCGGGTTTTCGCGAAGTAGCGATGCGGAAGTAAAAACACCATCTGCGCATGTGCAGATGGTGTTTTTAGTCCCACAGCGCTAGCAAGGAGCCGAAGATTGGGGGCGGCGCGGCTGTTTGCCGCCGGCATGGGGGGCTTCCTAGCAGCCCCCCAAACCCGGGTTGGGGGTCCGGGGGGCGCTGTCTCTCGGCGCTTTCGAGCTGAGTCCGGGAGCGAATTCGCTCCCGGACTCAGCTCGAAAGCGCCGAGAGACAGCGTGGACAGGCCCGTTCCTTGGCGCTGTCTCTCGGCGCTTTCGAGCTGAGTCCGGGAGCGAACTCGCTCCCGGACTCAGCTCGAAAGCGCCGAGAGACAGCGTGGACAGGCCCGTTCCTTGGCGCTGTCTCTCGGCGCTTTCGAGCTGAGTCCGGGAGCGAACTCGCTCCCGGACTCAGCTCGAAAGCGCCGAAAGACAGCGTGGACAGGCCCGTTCCTTGGCGCTGTCTCTCGGCGCTTTGGAGCTGAGTCCGGGAGCGAACTCGCTCCCGGACTCAGCTCGAAAGCGCCGAGAGACAGCGTGGACAGGCCCGTTCCTTGGCGCTGTCTCTCGGCGCTTTGGAGCTGAGTCCGGGAGCGAATTCGCTCCCGGACTCAGCTCGAAAGCGCCGAGAGACAGCGTGGACAGGCCGTTCCTTGGCGCTGTCTCTCGGCGCTTTCGAGCTGAGTCCGGGAGCGAATTCGCTTCAGGACTCAGCTCGAAAGCGGCGAGAATGAACGGCGTGGGCGGGCGAAGGGCGGGCAGCAGCGAGGAGTTTGCGTGGGCGGTGGGGAAACTCCTCGCTGACGCCAGCAAGAGGGGGAAGACCCAGGAAAGCCACCCAGCAGCTGATCTCCCGGTTGCCATCTACGCATGTGTGCCCATAGAAAAAACGCACGCATGCGTAGATGGTATTTTGACTTCCGGGTTGAAAAATCGCGAAGTACCCTGTTCGCAATGGTTGGGGACGCAATAAACGGGGGATCACTGTATTTCATTATGTCTAATGTTTTGTATGTCTGCTATTGACTAGGAAGCTTGTTCTGACAATCATCTGGTATATCAACAGTTATATAGAATAATATAACAATATGGTCTGATTTTGTTTGAAGATCGTGGATATTCCAATATTGCATGATATGATGTGAGTTATTGGTAATACAGAAAAATCCTCCTACATTTTTTGATAGTTCTAGGTATCAGTTCAAGATAGTTCTTGTTAAAAAGAATGTGTGATATTTGAAAAAAGACATTCATATGGATGCAATATGTTGTCTTCATATTTATTTCATTAAATTTGATAAGGAAGTACAGTATGTGTGCATTTTTACCTGTTATTGGACAATCTTTTCTCTAATCTACCTTGTTTCTCACTTTTGTGTTAAATTCCAAAACGGTTACTATTTGTGTTATGCCTTGAGCTGCTTAGCATTTTTATCAGTGATCTGGATGTGATCAAGTCTGCAGATAGCACAAAATGTTATGTTTTATGGGATGAGTACTGTTTTAGAACAGGCTGGACATGTTGTAGAGAGGAAAAGACCATACTGATAAATTAAAAATAATTGTGTGCCACAAATGAGTACCAGGTGTGCTAGTGTCAGCTGTGTAGCCAACTGGTGGCAGCATCCCTTGGAGCTGTTGGCAGCAGTGAATTTTGGAAATCCTTGGCTGTCTCTTTTGGGATGGCGGCAGCAATGCATTTATTACTCTTCAAAAACAACAACAACAAAAAACCCACCAACACTTGTCAATTGAATGTATCCATAAGCTTTATGTTATGTAGGACTGATCTAGACAGTTTTGATCAATGGACTAAAATGAGTAGGCTTCAATTTAACAAGGAGAATTGTAAATACATATATAACATACAAGTGTACAAAAGGAGTCTGAGTGGTTTTTGGACCATAAGTTAAACAAGATCCAGCACTATGTGTGAACAATTATGAAAAAAATAAATAAAAGTGAGATCTAAATCATAGGGAATTTTAGTTTCACTCTATCCAGTGAAGGGCTGCAAAATATTTTACTACCACACTATGGCCATGGCTTATTTTGTGGGTGTGGCTTGCTGGCAACATGACCAGATGGAAGTGGCTTGATGATCATGTGACTGGGTTGGACTGGTTTAAAGGTGGCCAACTTGACGTCATTCACATCAAGGGTTTGGGTTAGGGTTAGGGTGCCTGGCCTTTCCTTGCCTCAAAGGGATACAATTTCCCTATCTATTTACTATTACTGAACATCCAAAATATACTATTTAATTCTATGTATATATGCCATGTTACACACAGGCACACAAAAATATACATTATCTACTATACACACACGCATGCACAACTCTTCTAAAATTATACACATTCAACCTCATTTACTGTGTTAGGAAAAATATACCCAGAGTCCAGAAGAGAAAAAAAGAAAAAAAAATCAAAATTCTTCTACTGGTTCTACATACCGGACCACACCCCTAGGAGCCCATCACTGACTGTATCCTACTAAAATCAGATCCATTCAAACAAGGAGTCAGTTCCAGTGTATCATAATTAAAAAAGGATAGAGACAAACTGCACCAAATTCAGGAGAAAGTGAGATGGTGAAAGGACCTGGAAATTAAACTGCATGAGGGACAGTTTAAAAGAACTGAATATGTTTACCATAACTGAGAAGATGTAGGGTATTGCAGAAGAGACGGAGTAACGACACGGACACAAGAGCTGGATTTAAACTGGGTCATTTTTATTAATAATAAATTAGCATAATTTATTCAATTAAATTAGCATAAATTAACATACCCAACTATGACCCAAACAATGGACCTGCAGGGTCAAACAAATGCTTCCGGGACGGAAAATGACATCAGATAAACTTCCTGGGCAACTTATGGGCATAGCTCCATGCTAGTCCAGGTGAGGGACCCCTCCCTCACCTGAGACCCTGCCATGCACTTGCATGAGGGGGGTCCCACCGGCTAACCCCTAACAGGGGACTTAAAGGTGCGGGACCCAAAGACAGGTTCCCCCCAACTGCTCAGGTCGCTTCCACCACAAGCTTGGAGAGAACCTGTCAATCATCCCCAAAGATGCCCAAGGGAGAACACGCAGTTGCTAAACCACCACCCAGTTTTCCGCCCCTAACCTGCCACGGAGCGGGGGTCAGATCTCTATCTTGGCCCCCCGACTCCCCCCTCTAGCTGCGCCAGCTCACGCAGAGACCGCTGCAGGTCCTGTAAGAAAATGGCGTTCCCCTGTTCTGACAGGTGAACGCCGTCGGCCCGGTAAAGCCACGGCCGATCTACAGTGATGAGGGGATGGGCCACTACAACCCCACCTAATTCCCTGACTATCCTGCCCAGGGCCTTATTTACTCTACGCCTGACCCGGTGAATGGCCCTAAGGGAAATGGCGTCCCTCCACGTGATCCTCGGGAGGATCTCTGATCACACGACTTGCGTGTGTGGCCACACTGTGCGAAGCCACCACAGGTCTTCGCTTGCCTGGATGATCAATGGCAGACCCCCAAGCAGGCACAGGTCATTGCCACTGAGGTGCAAGACCAGCTATCTGGGCGCAGCAATGGGATGCCGCCCTCCCAGTCCAACCTGGGCGCGGCCCTGGGAAGCCGCCCGCCCAGTACCGCCGGGTGCAGCCGTGGGATGCTGCCCCCCCAGCAATGCCGGCAGGAGTCCCTCCCACCGCATACCTCTTCGGCCCATCCAAATGACCTTGACCCACCGTCCCAATGACAACTGGGTCCCGATGGCACTTCTGGCTGCTGAGCGGCCGGCCCAAAATATCATGCTGTGGCCGCACAGCAGGGCCGTCGGTTTCGTATTGGCATGGGGACCTGGAAGAGGACACACAGAGAGGTTACCTAGCCTAAGCCCTGCCCAGAATCCTCAGCGGGCCTAACATAACCCAAATATGCCGCTGACCGCCAGCGGCCGATCTCCCAAATCCGCTGGGCCGGGAAACCAGAAAGTGCCGCGCTAGTGGCGCCGCCGATACGGAACGAATGCATTCTGTAGCCGGCGGGATCCATGCCTACTTGAGCCATCACCCTGGACACTAACACCCAGAATTGATAACGGGTCAAAGGGGTACCGTCCAGATGTTTAAAAAGGTACCCTTGCCCCGACCCACGCAAGCTACAATAATGCTGTAAGGTGGCCACCGGACACACAGACTGGTCGGCGGCCGCACTGAGCTCAATACAAACCCCTCTGTGCAGCTGATCTGTCTTAGAATGCCTTACTACAAGGGATACCCCCCCCCTGCCTAAAGGCTAGATCAGCATACTGGAAGGCACGGAGCGACATGTCAGCTTGAGAGGAGGCCATGGCCTCACTGACCCCGAGGGCCCCAAAAAACATGACACAAGTCGCTGCCCTAAAAAGACAGGCCTCGTACAAGGAGGCACACAGACTGTCTAAAGCCTGATTAATCAGGGACAGCTGCTGAACCGTCAGGGCCTGACGAGTGTCACCAGGGGCTCCCAGTCTCTCCCTCATCCAGCCCTCCAACATCTTCTGAATGCGGAAGTCACCAGAAAAATCGGTAAACCCCCCCGCCTTGGACAGAAAGGTGAGGCCGGCTAACCTGGACCTAATAGTCCTAACTGAAAGGCCACGCTGCCTAAGCTGGACACAAAATTCAGCCAGGTGCTCCACTGGGGAAGGCCAACTATGGGGGTAACCCCTACCCTGCCTGAAATCCCCAAACTCCTTACCTGCACGCTGGTAAGCCCTCAGGGTGCCCGGTGCTACCGAGAGGGCGATAGCCCTGGAGGCCTCATCTCTCCACTGCTCGGGAGCCCGCCCAGGCTCCAAAGGTGGTCAGGGAATGCCTCTGGTGACTCTCGGGCCCACGGGGCCAGGGTCCAAAACCTGGACAACTGACCACAGGACAAGGCGTCAGCAACCCCGTTATCTAACCCGGGGACGTGCCTAGCCAAAAACAAAGTGTATAGGGACAAGGACCTGTGCACAAAATGGCGGACAAGCTGCATGACCCTGTCGCTCTTAGAGGACAGGGCGTTTACAACATGGACAACCACTAGGTTGTCGCACCAAAAATGCACAGTCTTGTCCCTAAACTGCTCCCCCCAAAGCTCTAGGGCCACTATCAAGGGGAAGAGCTCCAAAAAAGTCAAATCCTTAACCAATGAAGAGGCACTCCATTCCGGAGGCCAAGCCGACCAGCACCACCGGTCACCTAACACTACCCCAAAACCACAAGTCCCCGCGGCATCGGAGCAGAGCTGCAACTCAGCTTCCAAAAGAAGCTTGTGCCTCCAAAAAGACAGCCCATTAAATTGGTCTAAAAACTCCCGCCACACGCAGAGGTCAGCCCTGACCCCTGCACATAAGCGGGTACATTGATGGGGCAAACGGAGCCCCGTCATCGCAGTATGTAACCTCCTAGAAAAGGCCCTGCCCGGCACCACGACCTGGCAGGCAGAATTAAGTATCCCAGCTAGTTCCTGGAGCTGCCAAAGAGTGACCTTCCTGCAGCCCAGAACCGCATCGAGCTTACCCCTGATTTTAGTCAAATTATCCAGGGGCAATCTAGAAGATTGCTCCTCTGAGTCCAATTCAATACCGAGGAAGGTAATCTTGGTGGCGGGGCCTTCGGTCTTCTCAGAGGCTAAAGGCACCCCCAACTGAGCGCAAAGGGCTTCGAAGTCCCGCATTAGAGCAAAGCATTGCTCTGAACGCGCAGGCCCCGCCATCAAGAAATCATCAAGGTAGTGAACAACCGAGCCCAGACCACTGCGCCTCCTGAGCGCCCACTCCAAGAAGGTGCTAAAGCTCTCAAAAAGAGAGCATGATACAGAGCAACCCATGGGTAAAGCCCTGTCCACATAAAAACCACCTTCGAAATGGAAGCCCAACAGCTCGAAGTCATCTGGGTGTATGGGGAGGAGCCGGAATGCCGACTTAATGTCGCATTTACCCATAAGGGCTCCAACCCCACACTTCCTAACCATGGCCACGGCCGCATCAAAGGATGCGTACCGGACTGAACAAAGCTCGTCAGGAATGAAATCATTCACTGACTCCCCTTTAGGAAAAGACAAGTGGTGAATCAACCTAAATTCACCACTCGCCTTTTTGGGGACCACCCCCAATGGGGATACTGTAAGATTCGGGAAGGGTGGCTCCGGGAAAGGCCCAAGGACCCTGCCCTCGGCCACCTCCTTCCGAATCTTTTCCCTAACGGTGTCTTCATGCCCCACAACCGATCTAAGGTTGTCGGACATGAAAGCCTTCCTGACCCCCACATAAGGGATCCTGAATCCCTTAGAGAATCCTAGCAAGAGAGCGGCCGCTCTCGAGCGAGGGTGGTAGTCAACCAACCAACCCTCAAGTGCTTTTAAATTAATTGGGCTGGGCCCCTTTTCCCCCAGTAGGTGGGGGAGGTTTTGCTGGACCCCCACCCTTCTTTTCCGCCCCGTGGGGCGGAGACACAGAAGAGGCATGGGTCCCCCCACAATTCCCGCATGCATGTTTGTACTTGCAAAAGGGACAAAAACACGCCCCTTTTGCAGCAAACTCATGACACGCAGGGGAGGCTCCCTTCCCCGCTCCCCCCGCAGCCGCCTTGGCTGGTGTGGAAGCCGCGGACTCCTCCTCCATAAAATGACCACTATCGGTCCTGTCGCACCCTTTCTTGCTGGACATATATGTGGCCTGGAACCATAGGTCCGGCACCACCATATCCCAGGGCAGGGAGGGGTCGTGAGCCAGCCGCATTCGAAAACCTTTGTCGTAATGCCGCCAGATAGTACCTTTATACTCAAAATGAGCCCTAGCAATTAGGTCAATATATTTGAGCATGGAAGTGGCCCTAGCCGGCTGCCTTTGAATCACAACTGATGCGTAAGTCAGGAAAGCGTACAGCCATGAGATGAAACACTTTGTGACTTTGGTCTTTTTAGGTTTTTCCCCGGGCACTACATCCTTGTCCTGCTTGGGGACCTCTCTGTTCAATAGGGAGAAGAGGTCCACATACTCCCCCCTCCAAATCGCCTCCTTCACCAACGGGTGGAGGTGGAACCCCAGGGGAGTGGCTGGAAGCCCACATGGGATGGCCCCAGCCTTGATGCTGGCGAACGGGTCCCACACGGTGGAGACCCCCGTTCCCAACACCCCTAACCCCGGTGGGTGCACCAAAGGGGGCGGGGGCATAATAGCGGATGCTGGAGGGGTCCAACCCCCCATCCCAGGCCCCCGGTGGAAAAACTACCCCCGGCGCCACTGCCGGTAGAGCCAGCGGGGACCAAACCTGGCCACATGTACCTGACAGGGGCCCCATAAAACTAGCCCCACTCCCCAAACCTGGTGGGTTAAGCCCTGAACCGGGTAAGGGAAGGAGAGAAGTGGAGGACATGTGTGGTGCAGCCCTGCAACGCCACCATCTGCCCCGACTGGGCCATCTGCCCGGTCTGGGCCATCTGCCTGGTCTGGGCCATCTGCCCGGCCTGGCCTACCTCTCTTCCCCAGGCCGCCGATGCAGGCAGGGGGGGCCCGCCTGGGCCCGATCCGGACCGCCAACGCTCCAACTCGTCCAACCTCTCCAGGACCCTGGCCCAAGAAAGAGAGGGAGAAACATCGGGGTGAGGGGCTGTGGGCATAAACCCCACCACCCCCTCTGGTGGGACCACCCCAGGGGGCCCCTCCATGCTAGCCCGAGCCCGGGAAGAAGGCCTCAGAGCCCTCCTAGGCCGCACTGCTGGTTGGGCTGGGGGGGCCCGAGCTTGCCTCTTCTTTGGGGCCATGCCTTGGTGCTACCCCTACCCAGAAAAAAGAAGGCCGACCAACGAGCCCACAGGCCCTACCAGGGGAGGCCCAACGGCAGGCAAACCCCCAAAGCAGTGCAGTGAAAACCCCACCGCCTTGTCCACCCCACTGGGCCAAAGTGAAGGCCGCACCCGGGGCGAATGAAATGAGGGGAAATGGTGTGCTGAATGTGGCTTTATCCCCAGCCACAACCCCTTGCCAAGGAGAGCCCCCACGCCGCTCCGCCAAAACAGGCAACCCCCCATGACCCCCGATCCTGGGGGGAAACTGGAGCAGGCAAACCGCAGGCGGAGACCAGCCGATGCTGGCTCCGCAGAGAAGAAGCGGCTCCCACCGCACTGAAAAGGCCTTTTTTGCCGAACACAGGAGGCCACAAAATGGCGGACCCGACACGAGGCCGTCCAAAATGGCCACCGAGAGAGCAGGCACCCAGCCGACTGTCTGCTCTGATGCAAAGGTCCGGGCGAAAAGGCCGAGCCCGGGCCTGCGCGCCCTTAAATAGGGCCGGCAAGCCCCACCCGGACCTGTCAGCAGTCAGGCAACGTCGGCCTGACTCTCGGCCGAAGTCTCGCCTCACGAGACTTCGACCGAGACCCAAGATGGCGGCCGCCAGGAGTCCGGTGTCTGTCCGACCCTCCTGCAAATGCCGCCAGCGGGTAAGTCCGCCAGCGCTAATACTGTAGTCTTCAGATATCTGAAGGACTGTTATATACTCCCTCTTGACCTAGAGGGCAGGACTAAAACTAAAAGAAGTATAGTATATAGTATAGTATATGGGCAGACTAGATGGACCAGGAGGTCTTTTTCTGCCGTCAGACTTCTATGTTTCTATGTTTCTAAAAAGTTAAAGATTGTGTCAAGGACCTAGGAATACTTATTTCAAAAGATCTATGCCCTATAGCTCACTGTAACAGCATTGCCAAAAAGGCATTAAGAGTTGTTAACCTAATTTTGTGAAGCTTCTTCTCTGGTAATGTTGTATATAAATTTTTTTCCAGAGCAAATCTCGAATACAGCTCTCGAATACAATTGGATGAGTCCAGAGGTATTTCACAAGAAGAGTATTCCACTCCTCTTCTAATAATAAAATACTATATGCCACCAGGCTTGAAATTTTGGGCCTGGACAACCTAGAATTTATGCCACCTATGGTCTGATCTAAGCTTAATACACAAAATTTTCTTCTACAATGTCTTACCTGTCAATGACTACTTTAGCTTCAACCACAATAATATGCATACAAACAATAGATATAAACTCATAGTAAACCACTCCAAGCTCGATTGCGGAAAATACAACTTCAGTAATAGAGTGGTCAATGCCTGGAATACACTACCTGACTCAGTTGTTACATCCTCATTTGTTTCATCCTCAAACCTCCTTAACTTTAACCTTAAATGTCTACTGTGGACCTCACTCCATTCCTAAGAAGTCTGTAAAGGGTCATGCATAAGTGCACCAGTGTGTCTACTGTCCCTGTCTTATTGTTCCCATTTATTTATACTCATTTTTATGCTTATATCTGTTTATACTTTTATGTTTATATGTTATGTTTCTACTTATACTTGTTTCCTCATTCATGCTTGACAAAACAAATAAATAAAGAACGTTGACATTAGAGGAATTTCTTAACTGTATCAGCTGTTATCCACTGTTGCGGTTTGCCACATGGAGTGTTTAGTTATAATTCAGTACAATCTTTAAACTGAGATATATTAGATTATGAATCATATGGTCAGAATATGGTTATGTATCCAAATATGCTAGTCAATTCTTAATTCAACTGGTGCTGGATTTATCATGGTTCTATGGGGTTGGGGTGGGGGATTTGTTTGTTTTTTTGAGTTTGGGAAGTTTGAGCAACCAGCAAGATTTAAAAGTGATGCAATGATATGCAACATGATTAATCATACTTTCAACAATAAAGTAAGATATACAATCTTTGCTTCTTAATTACCCATTTCTTTTTTCTTCTGTATCTTGATATGTTTACGCTGTTATCCTTACTTAAATGTATTCATTGTATTTATCCTTGTAAATAAAAACTTTAATTTAAAAAAAAGAATGCTTCAGCCTCACATGGTAAGCAGATTCTTTTCATTATTTTTCTCCCTTCCCCCCCCAAAAGGTGCATCTTATACTCTGGTGCGTCTTATACTCTGGTGCGTCTTATACTCTGAAAAATATGGTAACTCAAACTGGTCCATTTTATTGTTGTATTGTTATCAGTTTCACATTGTTCAAATTCTATTCAAATATTTTACAGATAACTGGGCAGCTGATTATCCCTAATTAAATTCTTTGACAAAGTTTTCAGTAACTCAAAATTCTGAGGTATTTTATTAGTATATTGAATGGTTGATCCAATCAGACTTCATTTCTTGTCTTTTTTTAAGTACTCAATGGACTTCACAGAGTGTCATTTCTGTAATTTTATGTCAGAATTAATTGCTTTATTCATAGCATTCTTTTAATCTTTTCACCCATGTTGATATTTTGGACAAAATTGTATTTGAAAGAAGCAGTTTTTAAAAAGCAAATTAAAGATCACTCTTGTTAATCATGTGTCAAACGGTGCAGCAAGGACACCATGTAATGCTCAGAGGGAATGCACTTAGTGACTTTAGAAAAGATGATTAAAATGTAAATTAATGTAAGCAGTTATTGGTCAGTGAAATAAAGAGAACTGGACAAAAATACCCTTCAAATCAAATTCCAGTTAAATAAATGCATGCATTTTTAAGATGTTACTTTTCCTTAGACTTCCTATACAAATAAAACTTTTTTATTGAAGCCAATAAAGAAAATATGTTTAAACATGTCTTTCTAAAAAGCAATTAGGATAATGGATAATAGCAAAACACTGTCTATGGCAGAGCAGTTGATGCCTCATTACTACTTATGATAAGAAGGGATGGAAGTATTCTCTCTAATGTTTAACAATGATCATTTAGCTTTTGAAGAAATTGTGTCTCGTTTTTACTTGGGGAAATCCCCCCTAGAAAATTGACTGGCAAAGGCATTCCATATGATATAGAAGAATTGTTCTATATAATTAAATGCTTCCCAACTTTATTTTTTAAATAAAATATTCAGTTGTTATTCTGGCATGGTGTCATAATGCATGTTCTAATTATCAGTTCTTAATTTACAGGTTAAAAAAATAGAAGTTTTTCAGAAAAACACGAGGAATTTGATGGATCATGCCTGCTAAATAGTCTAAACAGCCTAAAGAGCTGATGCCAGCTAAGTGCAAAACTACTGGCTGATCTGAAAGTATGTTCATGTGGCTGTCTCATTATGCACTTAGTCCTTCTGTACTCTATACCAAACTATTGGCGAGCAAGCATTCAGCAGCATTGAAGAACATGACTTGAAAGAAAACTAGCTGCATTTCAAATAGAATTCTTTATTGGCCAAGTGTGATTGGACACACAAGGAATTTGTCTTGGTTCATATGCTCTCAGTGTACATAAAAAAATATATATATTTGTCAATAATCATGTGGCACAACACTTAATGATTGTCATAGAGGTCAAATAAGCAATGAAGAAACAATCAATATTAATAAAAATCTTAGGATACAATTCCAATGGCTGTAGCAAAAATAACAAAAAAGTGCAGAAAAGGCAAGACATCTTTGAAAGAAAATGTTGGTAGATCTACGGTATTGCTGGGATGCTGGTATTAATGTGCATTTACTTCAATTATAATATATCTGATCATCATGAAGGATTCAAAAAGTGGAAAGCTTACATGAGCCATACTGGTTATTCCAACACTAAAACCACATATTTCTTCATGTAAACACATGCACAAATGCACTAAATCATTTTATGCACTTGGATCAAAGCAATTTTACTTACATATCTCAATTTTTCTATGCTTTTTTGCAAATAAATGTTAGATACTATCTACATATTGGAAAATGTAATATAGGCCTCTTGCTTAATAGCTGCACCAAATTATAGATGAATTTTTAGTACCTTTCCCAACATTTTCTCATTTAGATGGAAAAAAAATCCCTGTTCCCCAATCTTCCTTAAAGATGTCAATTTATGCTATTTCCCCCCCTAGGTTAGCTGTTCTAATTTTGATATATGGAAGACAATCAATATATGATGATAGGTAGGTAGGTAGGTAGGTAGGTAGGTAGATAGTTAGGTAGGCAGGCAGGCAGGCAGGCAGGCAGCAGGCAGGCAGCAGGCAGGCAGGCAGGCAGGCAGGCAGGCAGGCAGGCAGACAAATATAGTAGGTACATGTATTTCACAACAAAATAATTTTTAAAAGTCATTAGTATATGTTCATAATCCTGCCTTTACTTTTTTTGCTTTTCTCTTGCAATCACAGTAAGAATCTAATTTGGAAACCACAGATTAGAACATGGAAACAAATCAACAATGCTGATAGCTACTGGAACAAGATGTGGAACAAACAGTGAGCTGTAAATTCTGCAGTTACATTTTAATCTAGATTTTTTTTTAAAAAATCAAGGACTTAAAACACACAGAGACATACACAAGAGAATTCTATGTTCAAGGCAAGTAAATATTAATCCCATAAAATGGATATTGCAATACCAAAATACCTTCCACATACAGTAGTTGCAGTAATAGTCAAATTGCAAATGTCATTGAACACTATATCATATAAATTTTAGTAAGCATTTCAGATAAATTTGCATTCATATTAAGTTTTATTTACTTGTTTGATGAAATCATCATGACTAAGTTTTTTTCGAAAGTTAAAAACCATCTTATTTTGAACTATTTCAAATCCACAGCAAGACAAGTTGCTCTGGTCAGGATAGAAATATCTGATCTACAGGAAAAGTAATTTACTACAAAAATCAACCGAAACAAGATAGTCTCCTAACTACTGATGTGTGAACCTAAAAAAGGCACCACACTTCCATTCATTTTGGATAAACATCCTTGCATTTGGATGCTTATCTTAAGCTTACATAAATTTATCTTGCTGAACCTGTTTGAAAAATCAGATTGGCAATCTTTCAAAAAATGTAAGGTTTCCTAGTGAGATTTCTCATACTTTTTCATTTTCACCCATTTCAAAAATAAACCAGCAAAATGTCATATCTTGGATAAAAGTTAACATGCCCTTGTCTAACTTATGGAAGTTATAAAGAAGTTTTAGTAATTCAATATGAACCGATATAGGTTAGGGTTTTGCTTTCAGTTAAAGGTTGAATATAGCTTTGTCATGCTACTGCCTTTTTTGTTTTAAAACCTAAAATTAGGAATCATTGAATAATTTTGGAGTATAGTTCTGTTTACATTATTGTGGCTAGTCTAGTTTATCTCTAGCATAGTGCAATTATGTTAAACAATTGCTGATTTAGCAGTATTTGCAAAAGACCCAGACATTTTTTTACAAATGCAACAAACTGGAATTCATGACCTGTCTTTCTTTTTTTTCTTCTTCTTTGACAATTGCTGAGGCTATTGTACCAAGTACTTTATGTTACATCTCCAGAGCCATCAATCATTATATTATATATTTGGATGGAAGCTAGTCTTTACTAATTTACATAAAGCACTACATGGCTTAGGACATATACCTCCCAGAGACCAATAAGATCACACAGTGTTGCCATTCTCCACACCCCGTCGACTAAACAATGCAGGTTGGCATTGTGGGGGAGGACCTTCCCCCACAATGGGGGCGGGCCTTCTCTGTGGCTACCCTGGCTCTATGAAACCAACTTTTCCCCAATGTCCATATTGCTCCAGCTCTACTGGCTGAAAGGATCTGAAGACTTGGCTTTGCCAGCAGCCCTGGGAGCTGTGAATACTTACATCTGTCGTGCCTGAATTGTGTTTGAGTTGCATAAATGTTTGTTTTGATTGGACTGCTTTGTGAGATTTATAATGGGTTTTTTATTGTTTTAGTAGCTAATGTTTGACTTCTCACTATTCACTATTGTATTTATATATATATATATATGTGTGTATGTATGTATGTATGTATGTATGTATGTATGTATGTATGTATGTATGTAGATTGTTCTGAGTTCGGGTTTTGCCCTGTGTAATATTTTGAGTGTCTATGCGACGTTTCGGTGAAATCACATTCACCATCATCAGGCTGAAGTTTTAAGCTTCGTGCTGTTGTAAATATGGAATGTTTGCAACTGCCATTTCTTCCTTATATATAGTGTTAGGGGTGGAGATTTGGTTTGAATGTAGCAAATAGATTGGGTGACTATGTTTTAGTGATTTGATTGGTTGGTGGAATCACAATTACTTGAAGGATTGACATGGTGATTATTATGAAATGTTTTTTTGTTTAAGGCTGGTTTCCAAATCTCTGGTAGGCGGGACGTATCATCTCTTTTGTTTATGCAGAGGGGGTGTTTCTCAATCTCTATTGCTTCCATAGTAATTCTTCTATATAAATTTTCTGTTTTGGAAAGTAATTTAGTTTTTTCAAAGTCAATTTCGTGCCCTGTTTTTTTAATGTGCTGGACAAGGGAGGAAGTCTTTTCTTCTTTTTTAACTGCATTCTTATGTTCTGCAATGCGTGCGCTCACTCTGCACAAACATAAGATCAAAACTTCATTTGTCACTAACCAAAAAATAGCAAACATCCTAAGGAACCCAAAAGATAAAATCCAACTAGAACACCAAGGAATCTATGAAATCCCTTGCAAAACATGTGCAGCCACATACATTGGACAAACCAATCGAAGAGTGAGCGCATGGACTGGACGACTGGAGCAGCCGCGCAGCTTCTTTTTGCCTGGGAGGGAAGGTGAAATGCCGGCGGCTCTAGCAGCTGCTACGAGCGGCATTTCACTTTCCCTCCCTTGCAAAAAGGCCGGCATTCTGGGATGATGGGGCCGGACTTACCAGGCGGAAGGCGTGCCCCTCTCCCCGGCATCTTTTTGCCTGGGAGGGAAGGTGAAATGCCGCTCATAGCAGCTGCTTCCGCGTTTGGCTTCAGGAGACAGCTGGGAAGCGGCGCGGCTGTTTTAAAAGGTCGCAGCCGGCCTGGGGGGCTTCCCAGCACCCCCCCGAACCCGGGTTCAAGGTTCGGGGGGGTGCTGGCAAGCCCCCCAGGCCGGCTGCGACCTTTTAAAACAGCTGTGCCGCTTCCCAGCTGTCTCCTGAAGCCAAATGCTAAAGCTGAACTTCCGCGTTCGGCTTCGGGAGACAGCTGGGAAGCGCCGCGGCTGTTTTAAAAGGTCGCAGCCAGCCTGGGGGGCTTGCCAGCACCCCCCCGAACCCGGGTTTGGGGGGGTGCTGGGAAGCCCCCCAGGCCAGCTGCGACCTTTTAAAACAGCCGCGCCGCTTCCCAGCTGTCTCCTGAAGCCGAACGCTAAAGCCGAACTTCCGCGTTCGGCTTCGGGAGACAGCTGGGAAGCAGCGTGGCTGTTTTAAAAGGTGACAGCCGGGCTGGGGGCCTTCCCAGCAACCTCCCCAACCAAACCTGGGGTTCAGAAAAATTTTGCCTCTTCTTACGAACTTTGTTCGAGTTACGAACCGGCGTTTGGGAGGCCTTTTAAAACAGCCGCGCGGCTTCCCAGCAGTCTCCGAACGCCGGTTTGTAACTCGAAAAAAGTTCATAAGAAGAGGCAAAAATTTTCTGAACCCCGGGTTTGTATCACGAGTTGTTCGTAAGACGAGGGGTTCGTATCTTGAGGTACCACTGTATATATATATATATATATATATATATATATATATATATATATATATATATATATATATATATATATATTGTTATATATATATTGTTATAAGCTGCCCTGAGTCCCATGGGAGTAGGTGGCATAGGAGTCAAATTGAATGAATGAATGAATAATTAAATAAATAAATAAATAGTGTATCTTGCCATTTCTCCAGGAGTCCAAGGACAAGTACATGGGGATCTATAGTTATTCACTTGCATAGCAATGCTATGAGATAGGATGCTTGAGAAAAGTAAGCCAAAAGTAACTCAATCAGTTTTCATGGTTGAAGAAGAACCAGAAGCTATTTCTCTTAGTTCTAATCTAATTTATGAGTTTCTAGATATCAGTGCAGTGAATTTTAGAACTTTGACAAATAAAAACAAACTAGACAGAATAAACCAGTTAATATTAATTGTTCTGACAAATGGATATATGCCAATTTTGAGAACCAAACAGCTTTTATTTTTGGGCTGTTAAAGGAAAGAAAGCCTGAATCACAGTAGGAATGGGATAACATGAACAATGTCTTATTAGTTTTGGATCAAGGAAGAAATGGCAGGGGTAGGAAGATCTCCAGTCTGGTGGTGATCCTATCATCAATGCAACCAATGTATCAATATACTCTAAGTGTTCACCTATTTGTATGAGCAATACAGACAAGTTTAGGCTCCTACTAGTATTCCAGTAGGAGTTTACTAGAATTTCTCTCTTGCTTTCTTGAGTTAGTGAGTATTTCACTAATGGTAAAAAGTGTTCAAACAAACAGTTTCCCTGGCAGTCATGGGCTTGTCTCAAACTGTTTCAAATCTGACTCAATCCCTCATATTTGTCCCAAAAGATATGAAAGAAATGGGAGGAGGCTTTCTATTACCAGATTGCTATAATCGGATCATACCCCAATGAAGCTGAAATTGGCATTTTAACAGCATAGGATACACAGCTTTGGTCTGTGTATCCTATGATGGAGAACGTTTATTAAGGGATAGTTTCCATACCTCACGTAGTGATATGTCAGTCTCTGACTTTCACCTAGTATTCTCTCTAGGAAGCAGTCAGGATCCTGCATTAAGTTACTAGGTTCCAATAATATAGGTTTACTGGTTTAACAAGATAAGCACAAGTGCTTTCACATAGACATTCTTACCTCTTTCATACAACCAGATTCAGCCCAGAACCAATCTGAGAAAATGGGAAATATATCAGGATAAGAAGCAGTTAGCTTGCACTTTCTCTTTCCAGAGCTTTACATAGATCAGGCTGTGTGTCACTATATATAACATTAATTGCCATTCATTTATTTATTTGACCTGCTTCTTTGCTTGAGCAGTGGGTTGTATTATAAGTCCTCCATGGTCTCTTTCAACTATGTTATTCTGATTCTGTATATATTTACTTTCCCCCTCGCCCGCATTTCTCCTTTGGAAAGTGTACACAACCAGTTCCTTCCAGATAGCGGTTGCTATCTTTGGATGATCATGATAATTTTTACTCATTTGTGAGATACTGGTTCTTATTTCCAGATATTTTATTTTGCCTTTTATAATATGATGTAGAAACAATCCCATCATGAAGGCTAGGATTATACATAGTACAAATTTCTGTCAACGAACAACTATTGAAAATAAAGGAGCAAGTAAGCCAAGTTGATGACTGAATGGCCAATCTCTGCAGCAGCTGTTTGGAATGAGAATTCCCTTTTATGGGTGTTGTGGTTAGCTCTGGCCCAGCTCCTGCCCCAAGGACTGTTGATGTGGGGGAGACAGCCACATGCCGCAGGCCTGTTTTTCTCCCAGTGGAATCTGATGATGAAGGCTCCTCTGACCAAGAAGACATGAGTGACAGGGAAGAGGAGAGTGTGGCAGACAGTTCAGGAGATCAATTATCTAGCTCTTCCTTGGATTCGTAACAAGAGTTAATGATACAGCCACGCATGCGGAGAGCGATGCATAGGCAGCAACAACTGAGAGATTATTATCAAAGAAAATGAGGCCACCGGTGGTTGGGTGGGGCTGTAGTAATTAGGCTGCTATAAATAGCAGCCTGTGGGTTTGGCCATTGTGGAGGATTATCTGATCATTGTGTTTCGTGCCTGCCTTGCTGACTTCGACCTTTGTGTGCTGATTTTTCCCTGCTTTTAAACTAAACCAGAGCAAAGTGTGTTTCACTTTGTGAAAGAAGAAGGACTGTGAATTGCCTCACAGCTGCAAGCTAAGTATCACAGAACTGATAAGGGACTTGTACAAATTACCACTTTGTTTGGAGACGAGTGCTCTTTGCTATACAAAAAGAGTGCTTAGTTTATTTGAATTTTCGGTATGAAGAACATTGTTTTGAATTTTCAAATGTGTGTGTGTCTGAAATTTGTATCTGTGAATTTTCGGGAGGATTCTACCAGAGAGCTTGACAGAACATACGGGTATACTCCCCAAAGTATTTTTCCTTGGAATTCTGTCTGCCCCTGCTGATTAATATAGCAGGCCACAACCTGTTATATATTGTCTGCCATTTCAATTTTATGACTTGATGGTAAACTTGACATCTGATATCTGACTCAATATGGTAAAATACAGCCTTCTCTTTTAATTCCCTTTTTTGCCCTTTCCTTTTATGCATTATGATACATAATATTGAAGGCAAGCCAAGCCTTCTTTATGTTTAATAATTTAATTGTTCGATTTCTAGGCCAGCCTACATAGAGAATAGATATCAAATAAAAAGTCTCATTATAGCAATAGAACTTAGACTTATATACTGTTTATTAGTGCTTTGCAGCCCTCTCTAAGTGGTTTACAGAGTCAGCATATTGCTCCCAACAATTTAGGTCCTCATTTTACCCGCCTCTGAAGGATGGAAGGCTGAGTCAACTTTGAGCCTGGTGAGATTTGAACTGCCAAATTGCAGGCAGCCAGCAGAAGTAGCCTGTAGTACAATTCTCTAAACTCTCCACCATCCTGCAATTAAAAAGAAACAAAAACTGCAATAATAAATTAACTAATCATCAATATGCTGCCTTTCAGGATAGCCAAAATCAGATAGCCAAATCACTTGTCTGACTTACCAAAGGATAGAGCCAAGCTTGATTGACAATTTAAAAAAATCCAGTACAAATTGATAAGAGAGTATATTGCTTTAAATAGTCATGTTTGTTGATTACTAAATAAACATGATTGGGCTTCTCTTAATGTTCTCTTATTAATTATCATTCCTATTATATATGTATATTGATTCAGTGTCCAACAAAAAAAAGAATTGTCCCTGTCTAAATCATGCACTTTTCCCCCTAGAAATCAATCTTACCAATATTAATCTGCTTATTCACCTCAGTCAATTAAAAAGAGAATTTATTATGCTCAGTGCATAGTGAATGAAAAAATGATCCATATTTGAAATCACAAAATTAAATACCATAAGATCCATATTCTTACTCCTTTTTATCCATTTCTTCATCATCAGGTTGCCTGTGAAATCAAATCTGATGCCCAGGGCCATTTCAAGGCAGTTAATTTATTCATAGCCAACAAACTATGTTCTGTATGTATCACATGTTTTTGCTGAATTTTTTTAAAATTAAGGGAGACTAGGATAGCACTATTTTGGCTTTGTTCTGGACTCATCAGCTAGCCATACTCTTACTGGGATTTGATCCTGGGGCCTCTACCTTGTAAGACAGAGAATTAACCTCTAGGTCACCAGATCTGATCCCTTCAGCTTTGTACCAGGGAGGGGCTAATAGTTAATAGTTAACTATTAAATTCATTGAATTTGTGATTAACAGTTGCCAATTATTTCTCAGTTTGTTTGTTTTGTTTTCTGGCCACTTATATAAGTTATCCCATACGGGAAAAAAAGTCTATTTTGTAATTCATATGTGAGCCTAATCATTTCAGCTCAGTCAGTCAATTTATTAATGATCATATTTTCTGATGGGAGATTTCCATTCTTTCAATTTTGTGTGAATGCTAATTTGACAGAAGTTATCTGTGAATGATAAAGCATTCTACATAGTTTTAAACTCCCTCGAATATGTTGAGCAGCATTCTCATCTTGTACAAAGAAGTCCCCAATTGTTGTAAAGTCAAGGCCCAGCCCTTCTGTCCCAGAATAATTTCCTAAGATTTGGTGGGTGGGTTTTTTGTTGTTCTGTTCTGTTTTGGGTTTTATTTTTTGTTTTTTTTTATTTGGTGGTAAAATGAAAGGAGACTCCTTATACACCAGTTGCACTCCCACATAAAAAGAGAATGATAAAAACAATAATACCATAAGCTTATAAGTGTCCCAATTCAAAAGGTGAATGTGCTATTTCTACAGGGCTTTATTCATAGGATTTCATTATCTCCAACAGGAGTTTGTAATATAAATTCTAATAGAAACTTTCCTCCTGATAAGAGACATTCAAGATTATCTGGTGAAGAACCAATTTACCTTTGTTTTAATGTGGATGAACAATAAAATTAGTGCCTTAGACCTTAAAGGAACTGAAGATGTAAAATCCATAGAGCCATACATAAAGTTTGACACTTCTTTCAATGCAGTGCAGCAAATATTGCAACCATAACAGATGGTTGTTATACAGACATCCATGAGATTTTCCTTCCCTGAAGCAAATTCAGCAGCAAAATGGTCCTAATGTAAGGAAAAGATATTCTTACAGTCTATCAGACAGTACCATCAAAATTAGATGATCATTATGCTTTATCTCCCCAAATAGCTCCTGAAACAAAAAATACAGATACAAGCAAAATATAGTAGCAGAATGTTTCATCAAGAACATGTTCATTGGAATGTTTAATGTACGTTGAGAAATGTTGGATTCTTCATTGCCTTTTTCCAACTATACTAAAAATGTACTGCCATTATCTCTTTCTATGATCCTTTTAGGAGATGTTTCCTGTTAGGAGAAGTGAGTCAACTAGCATAATAAATACTTTTGTTCAACATGACATTTATTTTGTGTTTATTAAGATATATTCTGTTCTGGTTTCTGGTAGAACTTTAACTATTACAAATAACTCTTACTAAATGCAGTATTTCATAAACAAAGAAACTCCATTTTTATTTCTCTTCCCTTCCGTATTCAAAATACAGTTCATACTAACACATTCCTCTCAGCCTACTATCTTTCTTAATTGCATTCCTCATACATTCCTCCCAGTCGTCTCCATTTAACAAGATTTATGTACTCACAGCATGTTTCAAAAACAGCAGAAATGGCTGTAAAATAACACAGAATGCATTTGCTTGCTTGGGAGCTGAACGGAAACCTTTCATTTTTCGCCCTACAATATTGAAACTCTGCCCTTCTTCCCCACTGACCCCCTGATGTACCAAATACATCACTCCAGTATTTAACCCATTCCTCCCCTTAATATCTTCTTCCAAACACCTGTTCTTTACGTTTTTGGACCCTTCTGAATTTAGGATTGACCCAGTGAACGTCTGATTCTTCCTCGCTAGATTCTGGACTCATAGCCACATCCTGTGGCTGGCCTCCCACCTGTTCTACTACCTGTAACCCCCGGCCCACCACTAATTCATAAACACTATCTGTATCAGACTCCTCAATTTCTTCATCATCCTCCAACTGACCAGGAGTATGTACAACATATTCCAGCATTCTTCTCCAAGAAAATCAGAGTTAGAAAATGCAAATGTTTCATTATAGAATTCATAGACAGAGGCTTGTAGCCAAGAATATACTGCCCAAATACTGGCTAAGGCATTTGATGGAAAAAGGGCTGGCAAATGGAGAAGAAGCAGGAGATGAAGACCTGTTGTTCTTGGAGCAAATGGGTAGGGCATCTGTTTTCCCCAAATGTTGCACCTTTTGATGCAATTAGGGTGACTCTATGTTGCCAAAATTAATAGTGCAGAGATTTGATTGAATCAGCACTGAATATGCTGTCCAGGCAGTGGGAACAGAGCCCTTGAAGCCATAAAAGATAAGGACTCTGCTGCCTAAATTGTCACTCTTTCCTTTCCTTTAATAACCATGATTGACCAATAAGTAGTTCCTGAAAATGCTGGATTAGCCTGTGGCTACAATTTTCATCCTGTCTAAAATAATATAAAGGTATTCAATTTTTTTTTCTATTCTGAAGCAATAAAAACTGAAAACTAACTCCTGTAGTGGAAGTACAGCACTAATTTTCTAAATCCAATTCATAAAAGAAAAGATATTAATGAAATCTGAATTTCGTTCAGGGTTATATTCTCCATTTTTCTTCATAACTTGAAATTCTGAGGGCAAGGATATAGAGTGACATCATTATAATATCAAGATAAGCCAGGCAACCTTGCTTGCAGCTGGATAACCTATTTGTAGGTCAGGCCTACCAGTTCATTATATTTTACCCAATCTTGGAAGGAATGTTTTTGTTACTGTAAAGGTGTGATAAATAAATAACAGGTAAGTAGTAGTTATTATTTCTAGTCTACTGGGCATGGGGAGAATTCCATCTTCCACTTTGCTTCTGATTAATGATTATATATTACCCACCAATGACAGAAACTTTGTATACATGGAACCAGCCAATTAATATGTTAGAAATGTTCATAGAAAAGAATGAAATACAAACAAAGAAAAAAACTTCCAAGAAATATTTTTGTTAGGTCATTTGTTATTGATAGTGAAGTACAATATGAAGTTCATATCAGACATCTGAGTTACTATTTTCCCCCATTTGCCTGGTTTAAATGAATTGAATTGTGTTATCACATCGATCGGGGCCTGATCAAAGATTACAAAGCAGGAAACTGCTAATTATAATTTCAAAGGCTTACTACAATAGCAATAAACTCCCATGCTGACTATTCAGAGAAGAAGAAAAAAATCAGGAACAGTTTTATTTTGGTTGGAGTGATTGAATAAATCACTTCAGAGTTTGCAATCATAATCTTTTGATCTACCTGAAGTAAAAGTAAAAGAAGTAGGCTCATTCCAAAGAAGGAGTGGTATTACTAGGGGTGAAACCCACAAAATTCAGCTTTGCTGCTGACATCAATATTAAATATCATCATTTATAATCCATATAATAGCAATCAACAATTCTCTTGTCAAAATAAAGTTGCTTTTATACAAGTTTACACTAGGCAGGTGTTGTGGTTAGCTCTGGCTCATCTCCTGCCCCAAGGACTGTGGATGTGGGGGAGACATCCACATGCTGCAGGCCTATTTTGCTCCCGGTGGAATCTGATGATGAAGGCTCCTCTGACCAAAAAGACATGAGTGACAGGGAGGAGGAGAGTGTGGCAGACAGCTCAGAAGGAGATCAATTATCTCTCTCCTCCTTGGATTCGTAACAAGAGTTAATGATACAGCCATGCATGCGGAGAGCGATGCATAGACAACAACTGAGAGATTATTATCAAAGAAAATGAGGCCACTTGTGGTTGGGTGGGGCTGTGGTAATTAGTGAGGCCATTGTGGAGGATTATCTGATCGTTGTGTTTCGTGCCTGCCTTGCTGACTTCGACCTTGGTGTGTTGCTTTTTCCCCGCTTTGAAACTAAACCAGAGCAAAGTGTGTTTCACTTTGTGAAAGAAGAAGGACTGTGAATTGCCTCACAGCTGCAAGCTAAGTATCTGAGAACTGATAAGGGACTTGTACCAATTACCAGTTTGTTTGGAGACGAGTGCTCTTTCCTATACAAAAAGAGGGCTTAGTTTAAGTGAATTTTCATTATAAAGAACATTGTTTTGAATTTTCAAACGTGTGTGTGTCTGAAATTTGTACCTGTGAATTTTTGGGAGGATTCTACCAGAGAGCCCAACAGAACAGCAGGCAAGGGTATTATCCATTTCCTGCATGATACATTTACAGTTGTTATAAGGATAACATTAGTAAGGAGAGGGGAGGTGAGAGGATGGAGGATATTTTCCCCAGATTCCAGCAGAAAAAGCATGGACATTGGAACAGAAATTGCTTCCAAATTAGGAATGTAAAAGGAGACGGGGTATCTTAAAATAACATGATCAACCAAAGTGGTTGCTGCTTTAGTGCTGATCGTAGCTATATACTAAGAAGAGTTAGAAATAAAATAACATCCACTAAGAAAAGTTTCCCTACAAAAAGACCAAACAAAAACAAATAATGGATATTTTGGAAACATTGTAAAAATAAATTGTATGTTAAGACTACTTTGACATGAACACGAACAATGGGGAAGTTGCATAAAGCATTATATTCTTTTAATAAAAGGCAGAGGCGAACTTAGAAATATAATTTTACTTTATTTTAATTCCAACATAGCATCTTCTCCCCTCACCATCCCCAAATAGTATTAAAATAGTATGATTTTTGGGGGTGGGGGGATATCCTTTCTATCACAATTGATTTATTCCTTCATACCATTTGCTTTAGAATTCTTTCCATTTTATCTGGGCAGTTTCCATACAGAAACATATTCAGGGAAGCTTTGAGACAGTTGTGACTTTTTGCAACTGCCTATTGAAATCCATGAAGTAGTTTGCCATTGCTTTCTTCCTAAGACTAAGAAAAAGTATCAGGCCCAAAATCACTTAGTTTTATGCCTAAGAAAGGACTAGAACATGTTATGTGATGGTGAAGGTTCTTTCTCCAAGCTTGTGGGTTTCTTTCTGAATCTTTTGTTACCAATCTAGGTAACACCTTCACCGGAGTTTAGGGGATGTCAGTGTTCTTCTGTTTATGAGGGATGATGACTTGACCCATCACAAGAGCCTCACTTGACACACCATACCTGTAGCCCTTATAAATAGGACACCAACACTGACATCCCTTAAACTCCATTGAAGATGTCACCTAGCCTGATAATGAAATGTTTGGAAACCAAACCACAAGCTTGGAGAAAGTACTTCACCTTCATCCTACACCCGAGCTACAGATATTTACCACTATTGCAAAACATGTTATTTCTTGGGTTCTAGCCTGATTATTTAACCATTATAGCAAACTGACTGTCTGGAAACACCTATGGATACTTCAAATCGTCAATAAAATCTACAGCCATCCAAATACTAATTTGAAGGTTTAAAATGTAAGATTTCTCTGCTTTATTCCTTATTTTCATGATTTTTGAATTCAAGCTTCTGGAACTCTATATCCTGACAATTATTTATTGAAATGAATTCAAAAACCAAGTAGGAAACAAGACCAGCAGGGCCTAGTAGTTATTAGATCAGCATTCTGGTTATTCACATAAATCTTTATGCAATAAAACCTTGTTGGACATCACCTGCTGTGCTTCATCAAACCTGACAGAAAAAAGCAGATGCTACCTTTCTGTTTCATAGCAATGTGTAAACATATTTCCTTTAATCTAAAAAACATAATTAATTGCAAACTTATTTGCTCTGAAGCATGAACTTAAATAGTTGCAATCAGAACATAACGGAATCTTTGCTTTAATCCTGTTTTATCTAATAACTGAGACAACAACAAAAATCTCTTGTGTTGAACTTTGTTGTTTTACAATACACCCAGTATTAATAATTATGGCACAAAATTACTTTAAATTGATACAAGCCAAATCATATTATTTTAGGTTCTGACTAAATTTTAAAAACCATTTTCTCTCATCATTTTCAACACTTCAGTTTCCCCTAGTTTTGTGATACTATTCAATAGTGATACTATTCAATTCTATACATTCTTTCACTGCTGCCAACTAGACTGAATTCAATAGAAATATTTAAACATAAGAAGTGTCTTTGTGCATATTATGATTCTAGCCAGATTGTGAGAATGTTCTGAGAAAATAGCAGCCAAACATAGTTTAGCACTGTAATTACATTATGACTTGCTTTCAGAAGTTGTGAGTGCTCCAACACTGGGGGTTTTAAGAAGAGATTGAACCCCCCCCCCCCCACCACATTTGTCTGAAATGGCAAATGGCATTTGTCTGCTCAAGCAAGAGATTGGACTCAAAAACCTCCATACTTCCAACTCTATTAATTTGTCATCCTAATTCAATTAAAATCACATATCTGACCTTGTTATTTCATATAAGTGGTTGTAACCTATTGGCTAAAATCCTGTACTGTACAAGAAAACTATTTTTAAACAGCAACTATTCTCCCACATTTTTGAAGGTCCTACTTGTCTATGCCTATTTGAAAATGGCTTACTTTATTTGCACATAGAACTACAGCCTTATTGTGAACCTTGTGGTTCCCATAGCTCTTTTTGTAACCACTCCACTTCTATTGATAGTTTATGCTAATTAGCAGACACACAGTCGAAGCTAGAATAAAAATTAGATAGCAGGGCTATGCAATTGCAGCACTGTAATGGATTAGGCTGCAAGATTTTATGGTATTCCACTTTAGGTCCCTTCTTCTCCTTATCATTTAATAAATCTCTTACAGAAGTCCACAGAATAACATTTTGACTGACAGTTAATATGAGATTATTAGCACTAACAATATTCAGTTGGGTGCTGTACTATACAGGGAGGATATTGGTAGAAGAGGGAGGAAAAAAGAACCAATAAAATGATGCCCAGTGTATGCCTGGTGATAAAAGGTCATTGCAATGATAAGCACATAGAAAATGCTAACAAAAATCAAACTGCCCCTTTACATTTGTACGCTAAAGACAACAGGATATTATTTTATCTCAGATAGGCTTTGAAATGTTAGAGTGGAAATGTAATTGATTCAAAAACAGGAAACAAGAACCTACAAGACATGAAATGACGGATACAATAACTATTTACATGGCTAATCTGTTCATCTCAACTCTTTTCCGACGCCAGAAAATTCATAATGAACAGGCCTGGAAGCTGTAATAAACTGCAGTAAATGTCCCTTTTAAGATTTTTTCCCCTAATACCTCTTACTTCAAAGAGCCACACCATTTCACTAGAACACCTGGACCTGAAAAGATATAGTTTTTGGGTACATGCTTATAATATGCTGGAAAATCAAATCTTTCTTTTTTCATTGTTTCCTCCACTTATATAATTTACCACTGCTTTATTGTCCCAAAGATGCTTTTTCAAGAGACAACTGGATGTTTGTGTTTTTCTTTGAAGACTTTTCACTTGTCATCCAAGAAGCTTCTTCATTTCTGATTGGATGGTGGAAAATTGAAGGATTTATATTCCTTGCAGATAGCTGGTCATTTTCAAAACTTAGAGAGTTGTTGAGGCTACTTGGAGGTTTGGCTGTATTCTCAAGATCACCTGAGTAGTGGAAATAGAGGACACAGATAAACGTCCAAGTAGCCTCAATGACTCTCTAAAATAATGCAAATAACCAGCTGTCTGTAAGGAATATAAATCCTTCTATTCCCCACCATCTAGTCAAAGCTAAAGAAGCTTCTTGAATGAGAAATGAAATATTAAAAAGAAAAAAAAAACAGTTGCCTCTTGAAAAAGCATCTTTGGGAAAACTATGACTTAGATAACTGAGACTCTACATAGATGCTGTTTTATTGGCCTTTTTGTGATTTGGGTATCTGTTAAGTGGAACTAAATATTATTTTAATTTATTGTTATTATAATTCCCCAACCATTGAGCATATTTTTTTTAAATGGTTTAGCTTATTGTATATATAAAACCTAAGAACCATCTTGAAAGTAACTTATTTGAGATTTGCCACTGCCATGTTTCAGAATAATATATCTTTCCTGGTCTAAATAATAATAATAATAATAATAATAATAATAATAATAATAATAATAATAATTATTATTATTATTATTATTATTATTATTATTATTATTATTATTATTATTATTATTATTATTATTATTATTTATTAGATTTGTATGCCACTCCTCTCTGAGGACTCGGAGCGCTCACAACAATAAAACATCATATACAAATCCAATGTTAAAAACAGTCTTTAAACAACCCCCCCCCCCTATTAAAACAGTTATACAGCCCAAACACACCATCCATAAAATCAAAGGCAGCTAAGGATATATCAATTCCTCCATGCCTGGTGACATAGATGAGTTTGCAAAAGTTTGCAAAAGGCAAGGAGGGTGGGGGCAGTCCTAATCTCTGGGGGGGAGCTGATTCCAGAGGGCCGGGCCACCACAGAGAAGGCTCTTCCCCTGGGTCCCGCCAGATGGCATTGTTTCATCGATGGGACCTGGAGAAGGCCAACTCTGTGGGACCTAATTGGTTGTTGGGATTCGTGCGGCAGCAGGCGGTCCCAGAGGTATTCTGGTCCGATGCCATGTAGGGCTTTATAGGTCATAACCAACACTTTGAATTGTGACCGGAAACTGATCAGCAGCAAGTGCAGGCTGCGGAGTGATGACGAAACATGGGCATATCTGGGAATGCCCATGATAGCTCTCGCAGCCTCATTCTGCACAATCTGAAGTTTCCGAATACTTTTCAAAGGTAGACCCATGTAGAGAGCGTTGCAGTAGTCGAACCTCGAGGTGATGAGGGTATGAGCGACTGTGAGCAATGACTCCTGGTCCAAATAGGGCCGCAACTGGTGCATCAGGCGAACCTGGGCAAACGCCCTCCTTGCCACAGCTGAAAGATGGTTCTCTAATGTGAGCTGTAGATCGAGGAGGACGCTCAAGTTGCGGACCCTCTCTGAGGCAGTCAGTAATTCCCCCCCCCCAGGGTGATGGACAGACAGATGGAATTGTCCTTGGGAGGCAAAACCCACAGCCACTCCGTCTTGTCAGGGTTGAGTTTGAGCCTGTTGACACCAATCCAGACCCCAACAGCCTCCAGGCACCAGCACATCACTTCCATTGCTTCACTGACTGGACATGTGGTAGAGATGTACAGCTGGCTATCATCAGCGTACTGATGATACCTCACCCCATGCCCCTAGATGATCTCACCCAGTGGTTTCATGTAGATATTAAATAGCAGGGGGGATAGGACCAACCCTTGAGGCACTCCACAAGGGAGAGACCTAGAGGTCAACCTCTGACCTCCCACTAACACCGACTGCGACCGGCCAGAGATGTAGGAGGAGAACTACTGAAGAACAGTGCCTCCCACTCCCAACCCCTCCAGCCGGTGCAGAAGGATACCATGGTCGGTGGTATCAAAAGCCGCTGAGAGGTCAAGAAGCACCAGGACAGAGGGCAAACCTCTGTCGTGGGCCCACCAGAGATCATCCATCAGCTTGACCAAAGCAGTTTCCGTACTGTAGCCGGGCCTGAATCCTGACTGTTGAAGGCCTAGATAAGTAGTAGTTTTCAAATTCCTATATAATGCTCATTCATGGGTATCCATAGGATATGAATAACCAAATAAAGACTATAGCCATAACAGTACAATTGAAACTCCACCTGTGATGTGTCGTAGTGTCAAGATCAGGATAGGCAGAGAAAGATATGGAAAGATCCCGAGGGCAGGCCACACGCAGAGACATCGGGATCATTGTTTGAGAGTTGGATATTTGAGGGACCACCGGTCTCCAATTGCTCCTAGACGTCTGGCTTAATCAGGCAGAGTGGGTACATTCTGGGTCTTTAAACAGATTGCTTTATTTTAAGGTGCTCTTCATGAAGGCACAACTCTGATCCTTTCTTAAAACACATCAAAAGCATGGTTTTATTTGTGTCTTGGTTTCCATTTATAGTGAATAGATGACACAAAGAATGTTTGAATTGTGATTAGATTTGGTCTAATGCTAGTATAGTAGCCCTTAAATCCAATTGAATGGAATATGCCTATTTTCCGAATAACTGAATCAATATTCTATCCAGACCATATGCTGAAAATTCATTGTTGGTCCATATGATGAACAAACTTTATTCTGTCATAAAAACATAAATGTGACCTATTTTCCATTGAGTGATAATAAAAAATTTCTAGAGAGCTATTTCTAGGGGAAAATAATGAAATAATGAAATTTCCCTAGTGCTTTAAAGTATTTCATACTTTACTTTTCCATGGTCATTTAATAAATGGCATTTTGCTATTGTTCATTTTATGTGGACTAAACATTAAAATGGCTTATAGACACACTATCCTTGTTGTTGAGGAACATTAAAAGGTTAAAATTTGAGTCTCAATTTTATATATTTATAACCTAAATAAAAGAAATTAGTTGATAGTTATGGTTATCTATTTTCCTAACAGGTATGTGTTGGAAATGAAATATCTTCATTTCTGTCCCCCCATTGTGTTTTCCCATCACTGGCCTGCTGTGTGCTTAAATCAAGTACCAATCTCACAAGTAAACCAAATAGCAACCTTTGAATTTTTAATTGTACAGTCCCTAAAGCTTTGAAGAACCACTGCACGTGTAATCAATTTTAATTTAACTCTGAGCCCACTGCTGTGTTTACTGTAAATGGCCTTTATAGGAGTAGAATCTAACATAATTACTATCTCTTTTCATAGGGATGCTATGCATTTCTGTCCAATCAGTTAACATAAATGAACTGAGATGAGTTGTATTTATGCGTTATGAAGTAGGAATCACTAATGCATGCTGTTTGTTTTAGGGGGACTTTTGTATAGAATGTTTTTTTTAAAAAAAGATAAAGAAAAAAGGAAATCTATTTTCATTGATTTACAGCCCATTTAAAACTTTCATGCACACAATACACACAACAGAGAGAGAGAGAGAGAGAGCAATACCATGTGTACACATTTGTGTCTGGAATGCTATTTCAAACTTATCCAGTAGCATTTTTTAATATCACTTGTGGAGATGTGCATGTCTTTGTTGAAGACGCTTTCATTATTTTAGGAACTTTAGTGATGATTATGTAGACTAACAATTTGGCACTGAAAAATGCAAAGTACAGTGGTACCTCTACTTACGAACTTAATTCGTTCCGTGATCAGGTTCTTAAGTAGAAAAGTTTGTAAGAAGAAGCAATTTTTCTCATAGGAATCAATGTAAAAGCAAATAATGTGTGTGACTGGGGAAACCACAGAAAGAGTAGAGGCCCTGTTTCCTCCCAGGAGATTCCTAGAGAGACCCTTGTCTTTTCCAGCCCTGTTTCTTCCCAGGAGGTTCCTAGAGAGGCCCTACGGAGGCTTCTCCCTGCCTTTTTTGGTTACAGTTTCGGAGGCTCAGGTTTTACTTAATTAAGTGGAGGCGTTCTTAGGTAGAGGTACCACTGTATAGAGAAAATGCATGATGCTTCCAAATATATCATTTCCAACAATGGATCATGAATATGCAATATATTGTATGTATTTGAAGATGCTTGTTTAAACCTATACAGCTGTATGCCTGAATATCTGCAAGATCACATACTCCTACCAATCACTGGAAAACCAATTAAGTGGAGTCACAAGGAACTGCTATTTATCCCACATTTTTGAGCAGTCAAAAGAAAGGTTTTTTTTCCCCCTGTGGCACCATCAATGCTACACATCAGCCTCCCAGTGGAACATTGCTAACATTTAGAAACTTTTAAGACAGGCTTGTTCTGAAGAACCAGTCTCTTGATTTCAGTTAATCCACCTGTATTTTCTATTTCTATTGTTGTAATTTGCATTTGGTGAGCTTGCTTTGTTGTTTATAATTGTATGGAATTTTATTTGAGTTTATACTTTATATAAACCATAAAAATCTCTGAATTATGGCAAGGCTGAAAGGAGATAATTTTTTTGAAAAATCATATTAAAAATAAGCTTTAAAAAATTAGGTCGAATGATGCTTACAATGTAATTGGAGTCATGAACATGATAAAGTTTCATAAAATTAGTTCTGAACCATATTTATAAAGTAATTGGAATCATCTTCCGGTCAATTTAATCAGGTTAGCATTTTTTAATAGATGTCTGAAAGCATCTTAAAGCCCAGTCTGACTTCCTGTACATTCTTAAATTTCAACACCTAAGTAATTACCATATTTTTGGAGTATTAGATGCCCCCCCCCAAGAAAAGAGGCTGAACATTTGGGTGTGTCTTATACTTTGAATGTAGTTTTTTTGAAGCTTTCCCCCCCACCCCTAACAAGGAGCTAATGATCTTCCCAGCTTGCAGGACTTTTTTCAATACTACTCCAAAGTTTTTTTCTAACCCTAAGTCTTTGCAGGCTTGTTTTCATTGCTATTCCTTCCAAAAAATGGGGGGTTTTTTCAGCTCTAACCAGGGGATAAAATTATGTGCTGAAGCTGACCAGTCTAAGGTTGCTAGCCAGATGAATACCTGGTAGATAGATTTCCCCCCTATTTTCCTCCCCCAAAACTAAGGCCTGTCTTATACTCTGGTGCATCTTATACTCTGAAAAATATGGTAAGATTTGTTCTTATGTCACTGCAACCAAAATATGTTCTTTGTTTTTTTGTTTACATGCCACCTTTACTTATTATTCATAAATAACTCATAGTGACAAACATTCCTAATACTCTTTCCTCCCCTTTTTCCCCTCAGAACAACAACGCTGTGAGGTAAGTTGGGCTGAGAGAGTTGGGCTGAGAGAGGGTGATTTAATTATCTAGCAGACTTTCATTCCTAATATGTATTAGAACTCATGTAAGGAAAGATATCCAAAAAGAAAGCAATAGCAAATTATTTCTGTACTGCTGCTTAGAAAATTAGGCAAACTTAAAATAACCAAGAACCAAGCTTCATTCAAGGAAGACTGTATTTTGGGGGTGGGGTGGGGGGGAAGGGTGTCTTCTTAACTTTTCTTAAATAAGTTATGTAGCTATTATATGCCCTAACATACCTAACAAAATTGTCATTTTAAATAAATACTAGATTATTGGGGTGATTATTGTTTTTGATTTATTTGCCAAGATTCCCACTACAATATTTCTAGAGCGACGAGTTTGGAGAAACCAAGGAATAATAAGAAATACTGTAAATGCTGAAAGTAAGAACTTTTAGTTCATGGAATAGTTGCAGAGGAAGTTAATGTTGACTAACGCTTTTGTACAGTCTTACTGGACTAAAAGTCAGGAGACCAAGACTTAATTAAGCCTAGAAAGTACTTGGGTGACTTTGATTCAAGTAGTTTTCTCAACTCTAGAATAATTTGATGTAGAATACCACATCAAATTACTTCTAAAATGTGGTGAAGACAACTGATTGTACCTGTCCATATGGTCACTAGGAATCAAGATGGTTTCAAACATACACATACATAGACACACAAAGGGAGGGGGGAGTGGGGGGGGCGGGGAAGAGAGAGGGAGAGAATGAAAATCAGTGCATTTTTTATTTATTTATCTTGTTAAATCCAAGTTTTCTTCTCTACACTGTGGATGCTTTGAACTGATAATTATAAACCTCCAATAATGCCTGTCAGCGTTATCAGGATGTGTTTTAAAACCAATCAATACAAGTAAGTTTATTTGTGGCTTCAACCTGATGAAAATCTGCCTATAACTTTCTTCACATCAAGCAACTCATTGTTCTCTTTCAATAGCTGCAATAATCAAGTCCCTTGACCTACCATTTGTCTCAAAACATTATCCTACAGACCTGGGGGATCTACAGTACATACTTTTCTTTAAGGCACTAAGTTTCATGAAAAACAAAAAAGCTCCATAATCCTCTATAACTCCCAAATTACTGTTCTTTTACTTCACACTTTCAAATTGATTGAGTAATCAAGTTAAAGTCTACTTGGAAATTTTGCCTATAGAAAACTACTTTATATCTTCCAGCAACCAACTCTGAGAGCACCAGGATTCCACACTTCAACTTTTAGTTCAAAGTCCTATAGTAAATCATGTTTGGATTTCATAGTATAGCTATAGTATGCATGGATCCTATATGGATCATATATTATAGTTATAGTATGGATTCTGTAGTATAGCTATTGTATGCATGGATCCTATAGTATGGATTCTATAGAATAACCTGTAAACACATGGATCCTATACTATAGCTCGTAGAGATGCAGTACTCTTGGTCCCATCTTCAAAAACCATTTCCCCCTATTATTACCACCACTATTATTATAACCAACCTGTTATTATTCCATGTTGCAGCATGACAATAGAAAACGAGTTTCTAATAGTTTCACAGATCTCAGAAAACTTGAACTTTATGCAGCTTAGAGACATGAACATGTAAAGCAGTATTCAGGAATCCTAATTACGACAATCCCTGTGGAGTGGGTCTATATTGAACGGAATTGATTATGCCACAGTCTAAACAGAATTCTTGCTAAAGTTATATAAATAACATTGATCAACTTCTGTAGTGCTTTCATTTCCCCAAGGAATACACATCTGAGCCATATGCATAACTTTGCTTGTATGTGTTTTCAATTTCCTACTATTTCAAATATCGAGAAAAATGAATTGATGGCATCCAACCAAATCTCAGTGAAATGATTGTAAACAAGATAAGTGATGTGTAAAAGGAATTGTTTCCTCCTGATACTAAATTCACAGTAAAAGAAAATGTAAATATTTCAATATGCTGCTTTATAAATACAACAGAATAACTATATAGTTTTAACAACTTTAAAAAATCAAAGATCAGTAAAATAAGGAACCAGATTATTGGTGCCAATATGCTATTGTTGTAAATTGCTCATAGAATACTATAAAGCACTATAGAGTGGGATATAAGTGTTATTACCATTGTACACTGCTCAAAAAATAAAAAATAAAGGGAACACTTAAACAACACAATATAACTCCAAGTAAATCAAACTTCTGTGAAATCAAACTGTCCACTTAGGAGGCAGCACTGATTGACAATCAATTTCACATGCTGTTGTGCACATTCAACTTTGTACAGAACAAAGTATTCAATGAGAATATTTCATTAATTCAGATCTAGGATGTGTTATTTGAGTGTCCCCCCCTTTTTTTTGAGCAGTACATATAGGTTTTTCATGAAGATAGTGAGATGATCTGCAATTCCCATTTTTCTTATCACTTTCTACAGCTTGATGTGTTTAACACGATGAAATGTCTTTCTGTAATCATTGAAACATACACTTATTTCTTTTTGTTACTTTTTTGCCTCTTTAATTATCCAGTATTCATCAGGATTAATGTCTTGTTTTCTTTACCCTTTTCTAAAGACAGATTGAACATCTGACACCACTTTTTCCATATCGGTCGCTAATCCCCACGGATGATCCTAAGTATTATTTTTCTGGCATGTGAAATTTGGGATACTATGTGGTAGTTTGCACATTTTACTAAGTCTCCTTTATTTTGGTATTGGAATGTGGAATAACCTCTTCCATTGTATTGTTCTGTTCTATATAGAATGGTTTAATTTACAAAGAAATAATTTGGAGAAATGAAGTATGAAATGCAGTCAATCACAGATCTATAGAAATATATATAGCTCATTGAGTTCATTCTTCCTTTTGTCTCTGAAAGGACTACTTTTTTATTCATGAAACTAAAATAAGCTAGAAGCCCATACAAAAGTGTAACTATATTCCATTTTGTTTAATGAATTAGCAATTATAGCCTCCAGTAAGTATACATAGGACTACAGCCAGTTATTCCATTAAAAAATGACATTAGATACTGTTAAAACATTCAGACTGTTTTGTATGGGAAGATGAATAATTATATAGGACCAGAGTAACTGAAAATATGTTTGATATTCCGGAGTTGGAATGGGATGGAATAGGAATCCAAATATGAGTCAGTAACAAACAAAAAAAACAACAACAAAAAATACCCACATTGCCTAAATTCTCACACATAAAGCAATATTATTAAAACTCTTTACCTGGATATGCATCAAAATAACAAGGCTATACAATCCTATGTCAAACCACAATGATAATTTAACAATATTTGAGCATTTTTCAATATTCTCTAAAAATATAAGGTTGTCTTCTGAAAACTCACATAATTAATAAAGGGATAGTTAAGTCCTTTTGCCTAACTGAAGAAAACAGACAATGGAGAAAGTCATAGTGAAGTGAGTCAACTTCCAGAAATAGGTATGAAGATATAATAGGCAATAGGGCTGTACAATGAACCTAGCAAATGGCATTGACAAGATAAGACTGCTGAAAAAAAAAAGTAGATATTGTCATGGAATTGGATTGGTTGTGCCAGGTTGTGGGTGCCACCTTTTAAAAAAAATTGCCAGTTTTTTTTCTTCTGTGCATGTGCAGGAGCTAATTTTCCAGCATTGCTCATGTCTCACCATCTTGTTTTTGGTTTGGGGTTTTTTAATTTTATTTTGAGGGGATTTTTTTTCACTGTGCATGCCTGCACAGTGTATGACTTCCATGCAGCATGAGAGGACATGAACTAGCAGTACAGTAAGTTAGAGCCCACCCTTGAGAAAACAGGTTGCTAAATTATAATATGGAAGTGGAGGAAGGGAGGGGTGGAAGGAGGGAGGGGTGGAGGGAGGGAGGAGGAAGGGAGGAAGGAAGGAAGAAAGGAAGGAAAGAAGGAAGGAAAGAAGGAAGGAAAGAAGGAAGGAAAGAAGGAAATTATTTAAACATTCAACGTTAGAAAAGAGATATGATTTTCATCTGAATGCAATTGTTTTCCAATTGTTTCACAAATGAAAAGTAGAATAATCCTACTACTGGTTCAATTAATATTAGGATTGTGAGCTTTATGTAAGTTCCCAGAATTCCCACAGCCGACTTACCGGCCGGTGGGGGTTGCGGCGATCGGCGGGGGTATGGAGGCCGCCATGTTGGGGGGCGGAGTCACGGCACCCACGTCGGGTGCCGTGACCACGTGGTACGGTGCGTGGGCACCGATTGGCCGGGCGAGGGCAGGCAGCCCTATATAAGGGGGCTGACTTGTGGCGCAGCAGTCTCGCCCGGAGCATCGTGAGGCGAGGCTGCTGCTGCCTTTCCCCCCAGCGAGCTGCGTCACAGGCCTGGAGGCCGCGCGCGCAGCCAAGGAGCGCCGGAGCGACAGGCCTTCGAGGCCAGAAGAGCCGCGAGCGGCGGCTGGAGCCTTAGCTCGCTTCGGCGACACCCCCCACAGGGTTTGGAGGCGCAATTGAACAGGGAGGCATGGCGGGGGGCGGACGTGGTCGCTCGGGGGGCGCGGCGGCGGGCCTCGGGGGGGCAGGCCGGAGGGCCGGGGGCCCCTCCCACTGAGCCCCGCCGCACTGGAAGAAGGAGGGCGCCCAAGCGGGCGTGGAGTGAGGCCCCAAGGGCAGGGCCTGCCAGGAGGCAGGAGAGTGAAGAAGGCCCCAGGGGGGTGGCGACCCCCAGGGGGCGCTCGAGGGGCCGTAGGGGAGCGGCAGTGGGGGCGAGGGGGCCCCGCCCGGGCCGGGCCCCGCCCGTGGACCCACTGGTGGCCCCAGAGGAGTTTTCCAGCGCTGAAGAGGGGCCTCTCAGTGGTAGGGAATCTGGTTTCTCTGAAGCAGAGGCTTCTGCATCACGGCCTGCCAGAAGGGGGCAGGGGGAGAGGGATTCGCTTTCTGTTTCCTCACGTATACTGTCTTCATTACTCGAGAAACTGGAAGAGAGGCCAAAGAAGCGGGGCAGGTCTCGTCGGGGCCGGGCCACGCCAGCCGCTGGCGCAGATGGGGCTCGGAGCTCCTCGGAGTCGGCTGGGAGCCCGCAGAGATCCCACGAGGACCGGCATGCGCAGTCAAAGACCAAGCGGAGGAAGGCCAGCAGGATGGTATCCGGCTCCGAGGAGGCGGATGACGACTCCTCTCACTGGGGTGAGTGCCCTGTGCCTAGGCACCGGTGGTCCCTCCCAAGAGGGCCTCGTGGCCGGCTACGGGCTTCAAAACGCACGACACAGGGGGGTCACAGGACATGGCGCTCCCGCACAGCTGCGCAGGTCTGGAGGAGGGGGCGTAGAAAGACTGTGGCTAGGAAGCATAAACGGAAGAGGGATACCTCTAGGGACAGCTCGGGGTCAACCACCTCGGGGTCTACCAGTACTTCTTTTGACAGCGATAATCCTTTCGCGCCGGGCCTACCAGACACTCCGCTCAGTATGCACATGTCCCAGTCCCTCAAACGTAAAATTTGGCGGGGTGCTTACGTGGACATGTTTCAGATTTTGCTACCGCCCAAGTCAAAGAAGGAGAAGGATAAGGAGGGCAAGAAGGGGTCGGAGGACCCAAAAGGCACCAAAATGGACAAGGGAATTCTGTCGTGGGCGTATGCATTTTTGGCCTACCACTCTGTGGTGGTAGAAGATGATGTCCATAAGACACACGAGCTCATCTTGTACATGAACATGATTCTGAGAGCGTATCAGGAGTTTGGGGGCGAGGCTTGGAAGCGATATGACGAGGATTTTCGCAGGTTCGCCGCCCACAACAGGCACTGGCCGTGGGATATGCGGCATAACGATTTGTGGCTTCAGGCCACGCAGCAGGCGTCAACTCCGGCCAGTGGGCGGACACCCACAGGTCATTTGCTTTTAACCACGGGCAAGGAGGCTACTCTTCCCCGCCCGGCGGTGGGGACGGCGACCCCGGCCTCCGGTCAACGCAGCACGGCTGGGTCGTCCTTTCGAGGTCAGCCATACTGTTACGAGTACGGCGCTAGAGGGGCCTGTTCCAGGGCATATTGTCGTTTTCGCCACGCCTGCTCCTTATGTAGTGGCAGACACCCGACCTCCGCTTGTTACAGGGGGCGCGGTGGGGCCGGCTCCAAGGACGCTGGGACCCCCGCCAAACCCCAGCCTGGGGGGGCTCAAGGTAAGGGGCCCAACCCCCGTTAGATTGGACAGGTTGCAGCATTGGCTCACCGGCTACCGCCCCAAGAAGGGCGCAGATTTCCTGCTCGCAGGGTTTACCGCGGGTTTCAGGATCCCGTACGGGGGGCCGCGCAGGGCATGCATGGCGGACAATTTAAGGTCTGTGGCGGGAATGGGCCACGTTGTGCGGGACAAAATTATGAAGGAGGTGCGCGAGGGCCGGGTTTTGGGCCCCTTTGCGGAGCCACCCCTGCCCTTCCTGCAGGTGTCCCCACTCGGTGTGGTGCCCAAGAGGGCCGCGGGTGAGTTTAGGCTTATACATCACCTGTCGTTCCCCCCTGGTGGATCGGTGAACGACCACATTCCCGAGGAGCTCTGCTCGGTGCGCTACACGCCATTCGAGACGGCGGTCGCGATGGTCCGGGCGTGCGGAGTGGGGGCGCTGATGGGGAAGTGTGATATCAAATCGGCCTTCCGGCTTTTGCCCATTCACCCGGGGGATTTCGACTTGTTGGGTTTCCAGTTCGAGGGCGGGTTCTTTGTTGATAGAGCCTTGCCAATGGGTTGTTCTATATCCTGCTCGTTGTTTGAGAAGTTTAGTTCATTTTTGGAGTGGGCACATGTTAAGAGTACGGGCTTTGCGTCTGTCGTACATTATTTGGATGATTTTCTATTCGCGGGGCCGGCGGGCTCCGACGATTGTCAGCAGGGAATGATGGGTTTCCAGGCTTTATGCGCGGATTTAGGTGTACCTTTGGCTCACGAAAAGACCGAGGGGCCTTCAACCAAACTGACATTTTTAGGCATCGAGGTGGACTCCGTTGCACAAACGTGTAGGCTACCCGATGACAAACTGACTAGACTTAAGGAAGCGGTGAGGGCCACACGAGCCGCACGGAAGGTGACTTTGAAACAGGTGCAGGAGCTGGCCGGCCTGTTAAATTTTGCCTGTCGGGTGATCGCGCCAGGAAGGGCCTTTATGTTTAGATTGTACAGGGCAACGGTTGGAGTGTCAAAACCGCACCACAGGATCAGGTTATCAAAGAGTGTTAGGGAGGACCTCGTGGTGTGGCAAGGGTTTCTGGACGGATACAACGGTGTGTCATTGTGGAGGCAGGATATGCTGCTGAAAGCAGACTTCCAAGTGAAGTCCGATGCGGCGGGCACGACTGGCTTTGGAGTGGTGTGGCAAAGCAAATGGTTTCGGGCTGACTGGCCGCAGGAGTGGCTCGGTGGGGCTATCTGTAGGGATTTGACATTTTTGGAGTTATTCCCAATAGTCGTGGCCATTGAGTTGTGGGCATCCAGTTTTGCCGGTAGGACAGTCCACTTCTGGTGCGACAATATGGCGGTGGTGCATGTAGTGAATACGCTTTCATCTAGGAACGAGCGGGTTATGGGTTTGGTCCGGCATATGGTTAGGAGATGCCTTGCCAACAATATGCTTTTCCGGGCACATCATGTTCCGGGGGTGAGAAACGGGGTGGCTGACGCTCTGTCCAGGGGGCAGTTGGCTAGGTTCCGGCTGCTTGCCCCACAGGCCGAGGAGTACCCGGAAGCAGCCCCACAGCATCTGTGGCTGATTGGAGGGCCGACGTAAGCAAGGCCATGGATTTGTCCATAGCTCCCAGCACCAGGAGAGCGTACCAGCGGGCAGGTAGGGAATTTTGGGCTTTTCGTCATGATAGGAGATACGATCAGCTCTGGCCGGCCCCGGTCGAACACCTCCTTGAATTTTGCGCACTTGACCGCCGCCGCGGGTTGTCTGCCCGGACGATTAGGGGCAAGTTGGCAGGCCTGGCCTTCGTCGCCAAGTCTCGGGGCTTTGCGGACACCACAGGGGATTTCAGGATTAGAAAGACATTAGAGGGTTGGATCAGGGAGAAAGGTCAGGCCCGGGATGACAGCAGGCGCCCCCTCAAGCTCACCCACTTGATGGGGCTTTACGAGCTGTGGGGTCGGCTCTGCCGCTCTGCTTATGAGGCGTCATTGTACCACGCCGCGGCGGTGACCTTGTTTTTCGGGGCCTTTCGGGTCAGCGAGGTCCTAGCAGCTTCTAGAGCCGATAGTTCCGGCCAGGCGTTCACCACTAGGGATATCAAGTTAGGTCGTAGCTCGGTGTCCTTGAGGCTTCGGCGGTCCAAGACCGATCAGAGGGGTAGAGGTGTGACGGTCCAACTTTCCCGGGCTGCCAACCGGCGGGTGTGCCCGGTGGCTGCTCTGGTGGCGTATTGGGCCCACAGGGGTGTAGAGCCGGGTTTTTTGTTTTGCCACGCGTCCGGTGAACCCCTGACCAGGTACCAGTTTTGGGCTGTTACGTCCAAGGCGCTTGCTAGGCTGGGCTTAGATCCCAGACGTTACGGGACTCACTCATTCAGAATAGGTGCAGCGTCGTTGGCAGCAGTCGAAGGCTTCAGCAGGCTGGATATAAAGACAGTGGGCCGCTGGAGATCTGGGGCCTTCCGGACGTACATCCGCCCCTAGGTGAGTCGGGCGGGGCGGGGGGGGAGGCGCCGGGCTGCCAGTCTGACGCTGCTCTGCTTCCTCCCTTTCTCTAGCCCGACGACTTGACCGGCGCCGCAGGATCCTGATATGTGGCCACAGCATGGTGTACTGGGCCGAGCGGAGGGCCCGTGAGATGATGCCCGGCACGAGTTTGGAGATCGATCGAGCGGTGGTGCAGTGGTTGGGCCGACGAGGCCTACGTTGGCGGGAAGTTCTTCCGCTGTTGTTCGACAGTGGAAGGGTGCGAGGGGTGCCGGGCTGTTTGGTATTGCATGTTGGTGGGAATGATCTAGGGGCGATGACAGGTGTAGAGCTGCTGTGGCACATATGGGAGAGTTTGCAGGTGATCTGGGAGCGGTGGCCAGATACGTGTGTGTGGTGGTCCAACATCCTGCCCAGGAGGAGTTGGCGGCAGGCTAGAAGTCCTAGCGCAGTGGACAAGGCTAGAAAGAGGGTAAACAGAGCGGTTAGGAAGTGGGTGGTTCAGGCTGGGGGTGGAGTGATAGACCATCCAGACATCAGGGCATCCCTCACAGATTTGTACAGGCAGGACGGGGTTCATTTGACCGATAGTGGGAACGATAAATTTATAGCCGACCTGCAGAGGTGCCTGCACATTTATGTGCAGGGGGGGGAGCAGGGGGAATAAATTAAAAATTTCACCCCCTGCTGTGGCCGATAGGGGGCAGAAAATAAAATAAATAGCAACTGGTGAGCTCCTTTTGGGGCACCTCTACTGAGGTGAGGGGCGAGCTCCTTCTTGGATTACAGGGCTCGACCGGCTTGGGTCCGGGGAGTGAGTCGCTCCTGTGGCTCGCTGGCGGGAGTTTAACGTAGACCTGTAGCGAGCCATCCCACACGCCAGGTGTGGCGTAGTAAGGGTGCAGGGGGTAGGTGTAGTTCAATATGACCCGCACCCAGTTTCAAGGAGTTTTCGCCCCAGGGTTGCTGTCTGAATTGGGCATGTTATTCCGCCCCCATTTGATCTTGCACCCTGCAGGTCATGTGGGGTTAAGGTTTTAAACAAGTTAATAAGTTAAGAGTTAAGTTGTTGAATAAAAGTGACCCCGTTATACCCACACCTTGTGTCCGACTATTACTCCGCCTGCGCCGCAATTCCCACAGCCGACTTACCGGCCGGTGGGGGTTGCGGCGATCGGCGGGGGTATGGAGGCCGCCATGTTGGGGGGCGGAGTCACGGCACCCACGTCGGGTGCCGTGACCACGTGGTACGGTGCGTGGGCACCGATTGGCCGGGCGAGGGCAGGCAGCCCTATATAAGGGGGCTGACTTGTGGCGCAGCAGTCTCGCCCGGAGCATCGTGAGGCACCCACCCACCCTCCCTCTGTTACATGGTGCATATGATGGGTCGCCCTCCGGGGGGCCGAGTAGGAATTTTTTGCAGTCGCAGCAGAATTGGACGAGCTGCGATTGTTTTTTCGCCTACTCCACTCTGTGCGTGGGAGTGTGGTTAGGGGGTGGCCCCACCATCTAGTGCCCCCCCCCTTAGGGTCACTGGGGGGGGGGAGGGGGGGGCCGATAGGGGGCGGAAAATAAAATAAATAGCAACTGGTGAGCTCCTTTTGGGGCACCTCTACTGAGGTGAGGGGCGAGCTCCTTCTTGGATTACAGGGCTCGACCGGCTTGGGTCCGGGGAGTGAGTCGCTCCTGTGGCTCGCTGGCGGGAGTTTAACGTAGACCTGTAGCGAGCCATCCCACACGCCAGGTGTGGCGTAGTAAGGGTGCAGGGGGTAGGTGTAGTTCAATATGACCCGCACCCAGTTTCAAGGAGTTTTCGCCCCAGGGTTGCTGTCTGAATTGGGCATGTTATTCCGCCCCCATTTGATCTTGCACCCTGCAGGTCATGTGGGGTTAAGGTTTTAAACAAGTTAATAAGTTAAGAGTTAAGTTGTTGAATAAAAGTGACCCCGTTATACCCACACCTTGTGTCCGACTATTACTCCGCCTGCGCCGCAAGAACTTTTCAGAAGAAGCTTTGTAAAAGGCATAAAGGTATTGTTGGTTTGTACACTGCAATTTAGCCTTTGTTTTCATCTCAGCTTGCAGAGATTGTATACCATTGATGAAAGAAAGGGGGGAAATGAGACCCCTGTCTTCCAATACAGAGTAGTAACAAGATGCAAAATACAGAGTTGAAACAATTGGAATCTCATTTCAAAACAGATCAGCATGTCACTGAGCCCAAAGGGGAATAAAATCAACAAGTTCCCAGCTAGGAAAACTTGTAATTGCAGCCAGCCAGAACATTGATAAAGAGATAGCACAGCCACTAACAAGGGAGACAAAAACTATAAGAGATGAATATACACATTGTCATGTGTAGGACAGGAGCCTCAGTTAACATGATAAAATGCTCATCCGTCACTGAATGTTAAACTAGCATTCAGACTATTGATTGCTGCATGATGTGACTAAAATATGCATTAAAAAAATTCCGGAAAAGACAAATTTAAGGAGATGTGTAAATTAAGAAGGGAAGAAATGCCCAGAGCAGTAAAATGTTACCCTTCAGCTAGGACAATTAAGACTAATAGGTATATTAACCTAGCAGCAGAAAAGCACATATGGCTCTAGGCAAACATTGTTTCCTGCACACAATGCTTCCCTTCCATGCATAGGATGTCTGAAAAGTCAAATCTGAAAATTTACATCTGTTTCAGCAGAAAGAGATACATTCTTTCCTATGATTTGTTTGCATTATAAAACTAGACATTTTGGTTCATCAGCACATAGGAGCAGAGGAGGAAAAAGAGAGAGAGAGATATTACATAGATAAATGAAATAAAGCAACAGAAATATTACACTGGGAGGGAACATCTTTTCCAGTCTAGTCTATTGTCCCAAACTCCAAGACTCATATTTTCCTTTGAAACTCCAGTAGAGCAATTTTGACCTCCTGATGTCTATTCTTATAGGCAGAAATTGCTCCCAGTTGTTATAATAGCTGCAACGTTCAAATCATGTTACCATACAGTTTCAGTTCAACACAATTCGACTTAACTATTGATATGCCAACTTTGCAATGGTGACCGAAGCTGAAAAGAAAGTTGAGCAACCAAGAATACGGATGTAAACATAGTTGCTCAAAAATCATGCTTTTCGATATAACAAATAGCATGTGGTCCATGACTGTCTTTAGGACAATTTGGTCTTCTCTCACAGTGACATGACTCAATTCAAAAAGCAATGATATTAATAATTTAATGTTTCACTAAATATGGACTGAAATGTGTGCATATATAAGTATTTATGCATAAAAAACTACTTATGTCTGATCTTATGGTATCTGTGATCATGCAATCACACCCTTAGCTTTTTAAAAAATGTAACATGTTGCACCTTTCATGCATGGGCTTAAAGGGGAGATTGGCATTGCTCATATTGTTGCAATCAACATAGCTTTTTGATACCCACCCACCCCTGCATGGTTGTCCCTGTTCACAGGGAAAAACAGGGAACATTCTGTAGCAGAAAAACGCGCCTAGTAAATCATTTCCAGATTCTCAATTCACTTCTATTTGTTTCAAAAGTTGGGGGTTTTTTTTGTTTGGTTTGGCTTTTTTTATATAACTGAAGGCTATAAGAAATGAAGTAGTGATGCAAAGCAAGTGAAAACATTTCTCTTGTTTTGGTTTGGAGGCTGGGTGGGATTCCCCCCCCCCTTTTTAACTGAGTTAGAAAGTACACCTATTATAAGCATGCAAAATAGTTTTCTTATGTTTCCTGATTCACTTATAGGAAACTATGTTGCTGCACATTTTCCCCAGTTAATTATTTTAACCTTCCATATCTACAAGTAACTTTTGGCGGCAAACAATATTAAAAGTAAAGAATAAAAATCATTACAATAGCGAAGGCAAAATAATATGTAAAGGTAGTCCTCAACTTATAACAGTTCATTTAGTGATTGTTCAAAGTTACAGCATCGTTGAAAAAAATGACTTATGATCATTTTTCACACTTACATCCATTGCAAAATCCCCATGGTCACAATATCAAAATTCTGATTTTGGCTACTGACTCATATTTATAATGGTTCTCAGTGTCCTTTTGCAACTTCTTTTTTTAATATATATATAAATGTGTTTATTGAATATATACATTAAAAACAGTGTACAGAAAAACAAAGGGGATATATATAATGTACATTCTAGCAATCATAATTAACTTATCTAGTAATCATGGTGGGGGAGGAGGGAAGAAAAGGGGGAGTGGAAATGGGGAGGAAGGGAGAGAGATACGAGATACGAGAGGGGGGGATAGAAGATTAGAGCGAAAAAGAGTAGTAAAATGAGAAATGTAGAGGGCCAGCGTTAGAGCTGGGGCTTCAATGCTTTGCCGCCTGTGGCTCAAATATGTAGGTGGTGTAGATTTCCCTAAAGTTTTCTCCATACGTGTTTGAGGTAGTTGTTATTGCCAATAAGTATCAGTGATTTAAGGGTTTGTTCATTCAGTTTATTTATAGTTCAAAATTTGTGTCGATCGATGTTTACAGTTTGTTGTATCAATTTGGTGTTATGATTCATGTCGTGGGTTGTTAACTTTACTAGATGTTTTTGTTGGATATTCTTGATGAGTAATTTTTAAGTAATTTCTTTTTTTTTAACCAATGGTACCATTTGTTCCATGTCTTGTAGAAATCTGTCTCATCCCTATTTTGCAGCTAACTTGGACATTTCTGAGCATTCCATTATTTTAATCAAAAGAGATAGAATGGTTGGGTTTTTTTCCTGTTTCCAGTATTGCACATATAAAATCCTCGCAGCTGTAATAATGTGAAGTATAATATATCTGTTTTCTTTATTAATATTTTGTCTTATGATTCCTAATGAAAATAGTTCAGGTTTTACTTGGATGGTCCGGGAAGTAATCTGATCTAGTATAATTTTAATTTTATGCCAATATTTTTGGGTGGTTTCACTTTCCACCAGATGTGGTAATATGCGCCTGGTTTTTCCCTGCACTTCCAACATAGAGGTGATAAGTTTGGATACATTTTTGTGAGTCTAGCCAGTGGCAGATGCCACCTATAAAGCATTTTGTAATGATTTTCCTTATATGAAGTTGCCATCCTGAGTTTGTAGTTGACAGTCCAATTTTTTCCCCCATTCATTTACCGTATTTTCCGGCGTATAAGACGACTTTTTAACCCCTGAAAATCTTTTCCAAAGTGGGGGGTCATCTTATACGCCGGATACTGATTCCACAGTATAGGAAATTCGCCGGATACTGATCACACAGGCTGTAGAATGTGTAATCAGTATCCCATTACTACCGGCATGGATAAGAAGGACTCCTCGTCCGGCAGAGGAAGCGCGGGGAGAGCAAAGTTGGCGGCGGGAGTAGCGGAGGCGAGGCGGAGAAGAAAGAAGCGGCAGATAGCTGCGGCAAGGGCTCGTTAGCCGGAGTGTACCCCGGCTACACCCGCAGTTCCTGCCGCCGGGCGTGGCGCTTGACCCCAGCAAAGCCGGTGGCGGGAGCGGCGGCAAAGCGGCGGGGTCCAGCCCTCTAGCCGGTGCCTCACCAGCTATCCGCCGCTTCTTTCTTCTCCGCCTCGCTTCCGCTACTCCCGCCGCCGCCTTTGCTCTCCCCGCCGGGCAAGAGGCCGGGCGAGCAGGCCGAGGCGCTGGAACGGCGAGCAGGTGGCGCTCGGCACCCGGAATCCCATCTTCTCGCCACCGCCCGAGCTCCCTCCGGAGCCTGCCGCCGCCACCACGGAAAGAGAAAGCTGGCACCAGGCTGCGTAAGGGAGACTCTCCTGGGCGCGAAGCTCCCTCGCCAGTGCCGCGAACTACTATTTGGTGTGCGTCAAAAGAGGGGTAGTCTTATACGGCGAGTATATCTCAAATTCTATATTTTAACTGGAAAAGTTAGGGGGTCGTCTTATACACCCAGTCATCTTATACGCCAGAAAATACGGTAAGTTAATTGCATATCCAAAGTTTTGTGACCAAGCTATCATGGATCCTTTAACTATTTCTTCTACCATTTTGTGTTGAAGGAGGTTATATATGTTTGATTTTTTTTTTTTGTGGGCCAAAAATGATCTTGTCAAGGAGGTTGTTTTTTTGGAAGCCGAATTTGTTCTTTTCTTCATTATATTTCGATTTAATTTGCAGGTAATGTAGCCAATCCACTTTAATACCTTTTTCCAAGAGTTTTTGTTTAGGAATTAGATCATTATTTTCATTTAGCAGTTGATCATATGTTACAAAAAATGGGATGCGGGCAATGTGATCTAGTTGTTGGTTCTAAATCCCATTGCTACCAATTCATGTGCATGCGTGCTCATGCACAACGCTTATGCACATGCACATGAATTTGTAGCAATGGAATTTGTGCAGAAGTATCCTTGGTGTGTGGGCGAAGCCTCCCGTCCCCACTGCTATCAGTTCACTGAACTGGGCAGAACCGGGAGCAACTCAGTGCTGGTGTGATTCCTCCTTAAATATTTTTTGTTTGTTTGTTTCACACAACGTTAAAAAATTATAATGCAGAAAATAATTCCAGTCTGGAGGCTTTGCTATTCATCTCTAAACGTGGAAGATATTTGGATCGGTCAGTTTAGGTGCACAGATCTGCCTTCTGTACTGAAATAATAATAGTAATAAAAATAATCTATGTTTGTTTCAGAGATCTTGGGATGTAGAGACTATTAAAAGTTGTTTATGGTCAGTCATCTTACTACAGTATTGGTTACCCTGGCTAACAATGCAGCTTATTGCAGGATTTTTATTGCTATTCTTTATTCCCAGGCAACACATTTGTTGTGCAATTGTATTCTTGCCTTTCCCCAAAGCTCTCATGTCAGCTGCAGCTCACCAAATAAAACACCTTCTCTGAAGAACCTGAAATAATCCAAGGCTAGGGAACAAATTCTGGACTAGTTGAAACATAGTTTGAACCATAAGGCTGCTCGTATATTAAAACCTGAAGCACAGTATGGGTTTCCAGCACCATTGACACATCATTCCTCTTATGTTATTGCAGCTGCTTGTTATTACCCCATTAATTTATGCCTATGCTGAAGCCATAGAAATCAAGGGTGTATGATACGCCATATATTTTTTTGTTCTACTTTGTTTTCTTTCCTCCAAGGATCAGAATTCAGTCATTCTATATAGCTCTTAGTCAGACCAAAAGCACTGTCAATTTAAATTATTATTGGGTGAAATTCAGAGTTCAGATGTTCAGCCTTGATAAAGCAAGGAATTTAGGTCCTTAAGCAAATCAAACCAAACAGTTTCTCATCGAGATAAACTTCCTAATTTTACAAGGTAATATTGAAAACTACCCTTGTTGTGTGTTTTTAAATATTTCCTAAAAGATATAAATCACGGTCACATTAAAAAAAAAACAACAACCAGGAACATTGCATTACAACTATAAACATGCAGGAACTGGGTGAGGCAGTTTGGCTGCTTCCAGCAATCACCGGATTGCTATCTAATCCTATATTAGATTTCTTTCTTCACCCCAAATTACAAAGCCCAGAGAAGCAATATTCTTTTACCATAATGGTACCTTACACCAGTGTTTTTCAATCTTAGCAACTTTAAGAGGTTTGTACATCAACTACCCTGTACGCTGGCTGGAGAATTCTGGTGGTTGAAGCTCACACACCTTAAAATGGTTGAGGTTGAAAAGCATTCCTTTGTACAATATCCCAGCAGTTATGTTTATAAATTGTTTTCACCACACTGTACACTGCAGCTAGTTTTGCAAATTACACTAAATTACTAAATTTAACTTATCTATAATCACCAAATTAATACACAACATGGAGTCTTCGGAGAGGGGCGGCATACAAATCTAATAAATTATTATTATAAATTATTATTATTAATACTAGAGTGTGCATTAGAAACCATGACAGTTTACTTTCTGTGTTGCAGTAAAATAAAGAAAACTATATCATGGTTTTGTCTTTCAATAATTTGTGTTACTATTAGAAGAGAATATTTGTAGCTCTGGGTTGAACTAGGTAGACCAGTGATGGCAAACCTTTTTTTCCTCAGGTGTCGAAAGAACATGCACATGCACTATCATGCATGCATGGGTGCCCACACCCATAATTCAATGCCTGGGGAGAGCGAAAACAACTTCCCCCACCCCTCGGAAGTCCCCTGGAGGCCAGAAATGGCCTGTTTCCCAACTTCTAGTGGGCCCAGTGTTTCACCCTCCCCAGGCTCCAAAGGCTCCCTTGGAGCAAGGGGAGGGTTAAAACGCCCTCCCCCATCCTCCTGGAGGCTTTCTGGAAGCCAAAAACACCCTCCCAGAGCCTCTGTGCAAGCCAAAAATCAGTTGGCCAGCACACACATGCACATTGGAGCTGAACTAGGGCAATGGCTTGCGTGTCAGCAGATATGGCCCCTTGTGCCCCCTTTGGCACCCATGTCATAGGTTTGCCATCACTGGCACAGACCTTGGTGCACTAATGAACTTACCTAGTTTGGCATTGTAACACCTACAGGAAAACAATTGTAAGAGGATTTTGAGGTACTGATCCAAGCTGGGGTCTTACAAGAAGAACACCAAACTTGCTGCACAGAAATTTTGAAATTTTCAGAACAATCAACCTATCTTTGAAGTAGGCTATGTATAAGGGTACAGAGGGTAGAAATATTCATAGGGAAGGTGGTCTTTGTGGGGATGCAGAGTGTGAGTCTATACATGCCTGGTGTGATGTTTAACTTGGTGTTCATATAACTTGAGTTGCAAAAAATATTTCAATTAACTTCTCTTATATTTATAGACCCTTGTCTTTAATTTGTAGGATTAATTTGGGTAACTCATGTGTGGGTTCAAGAATGTTTATGTAAAGGATTTTCCCTGTTTGTGATTTTTTTCCTGATTGAATCAGTTTCAGTTCAGCTATCAATTATTTAGTAGAGACGTAAGTCAACTACCTTTTCTAACAATGTATTTACTATTGCTTACAATGTTATTTATAGTCTTGGATCTCTGTGGATCATGTTAATGGTTTAGGGAAAGTTAGAGACGGTGCAGGAATAGAGTTAATTTGATATAAAAATTACTTTTGACACAGCCAAGCTCAGAAACCCACAAGGACCCTGCAGTAATTTGTGAATCGAGCCACCAGATTAAAATGAAGTATTTGATGTCTATTTAACAGAAACTATGTAGGATCCCAATTGGAAAGGTTAAAAATGGCTTTCCTTGACTAATATAGCCCACTGTCAAAAACCTCTATATTGGCTAAAATTTGATTACTGCTCTAAAATTACCAAGGGTCAATATGATTAAAAAATGTAATCATAACTTTATATCCAGGATCTCATCTATAACTCTTGAATTTAGCTCATTTTAGGATGCTGGGGAGTATGGTTGAGTATGACTTATAAAAATATTATTATCCCCCCGGCATACTAGACAGCAACAATAGCATATAAAAGTTATATGCTGGGTCATGACACATGCTTCAGACCTATTGTAGATCAGTACTGAAAATAAGAACTGAAGGAGAAAAAGAGCATAAACAATTATTTGGAAATGCAATAATTAAGAAAAAGGATCTTTAGAAAGTAACTTGGGGGAATAGAATATAAGTGATGATATATAAAAATTACATGCGATGTGAATCAGTTCATAGAAGATGCAGTCAAGTCACAGAATATCCTTGACAACTGACAACACAGGGACACAGCCAATAAGCTGAGCTTATATAAATACTTTACTGAAATCAGTCTTCCAGTTTCTCAACATCAATAAGATTTTTATTACTTCATGAGAACATTTACCAATTACAGACTTCTGGATAAGGAATGGTGAACTAGCATATCTCCAACAAGTGGAAACTATGTTGTGGCCATTACTAAAGAACATTTCTGACTAAGGAAAGAATGCAAGATTGTACAGATTATGGTTTCAGAAATTAGACAACTAAAAGGATAGAAAGAATAAAGAAAAAGATGAAGTTTCCTTTTGTCTTAGATCAGCTTTGGGACAAAAGGATAGAAAATGAAATGATATTTGAAATATTTTAAAAAATATTTGAAGAATGGAATAGAAACTAGTAGCTATAATGTCAGCATTGATGACTATTTTTATGGATATACTATGTCCAAATGATGTTGTAGAAGAAATGACAGATGTGAGAAAGAATACCCTAGAACAATGATGGCGAACCTATGGCACGTGTGCCACAGGTGGCACATGGAACCATATCTGAGGGCACATGAGGTGTTGCCCTGTATCAGCTCCAGCATACACATGTGTGCTGGCTAGCTGATTTTTGGCCTTCTGGAGGGTGTAGGGAGAGGCCTCCCCAGGCTTTAGGAAAGCTTCCGGGATCTGTGGATGGTGAAAAACGGGCCTACTGTAAGCTCAGAAATGAACTTCCGGTAGGCCTGTTGGGTCCGTTTTTCCCATCCACAGGCCCCAGAGGCTTTGTTGAAGCCTGGGAAGGTTGAACAATAGCCCAATGGACCTACCAGAGGTCCAGAGGCCCAGAGGCTTCAGTGAGGCTGTGCACATGTGCGGGGGGGGGGACAGCAAGGGGAGTTGTGCGCACATGTGCAGACATTGCATTACAGATGAGGGAACATGCGTGTGCACTATCCTATATGTGTGCACCCTTTTTGAAACCCAAGCAAACAAAGGTTTGCCATCACTGCCCTAGATTTGCAGGAAAAAGATCTGAAACAAACCTCATATGATACATAGCTATTAGAATATAAACAAATTGTTGAAGTGTTAGGGGTTATAGAACAGAGATGGCAATTAAAGCGGAAATACAAATGATAAGCCAAGAAAACAAACTGCATAATGACTGCTTACTATATTTACAAAAAACTATGCTAAAAGTCTTGAAGAAGCCGTTGTAGGAAAAGAAAAACTGAAGAGAAATCATATCCTATTGCAACATCTACATGAATTAAAAATAAAAAAACTGTTGGAAGCAAAAGGAAGGAGTACAAAATTAGTTTTTTTTTTTACCAAGGGTTAAAATAAGACATGTTTCTATAAAATTCTGGAAACCCCTTTTGGATTTTTTGCTGGCACCAGGATATTAATAATTTATGGAATGGATTACAGAGAGAAGAAGCACTTGCATATAACGTTATAGGAATGAAGAATTACTAAATTTGTTGCTATTGTTGTGAAGTAATTTCTTTAAACATTTCTTTTAGATGTGAATGAAGGGAATCAATTATCTCTTAGAGATTGTTAATGTATTAGAAGAGTAATCCTTGTTTACCAAGGTTGTGCACACAGAGAAATGTTTACATTGAGGTTAGTTGTGAATAACTACTCAGCCACACAGAGATGTGCTAACTTGAATTAAAGTTTACTTTGAGAAATAATATATTCAGAGAAACAGTCATACACATAATAAGTCAGAATAACAATCCAAATATTATTAAGTACATAGTCTTTCTTACCGGTTGTCTTTGTCATAATCAGTAAACAAAGATATCAAGCTTAAATACATTTTAGCTGTAATACATAACTATAATACAGAGAAATTGCAGAGAAAATGCAGAGCAAACCTAACAGCAAGTAGCAATTAACAGTGACTAGCCAGACAAAGAGAAACAAAGAGAGTGAATTAGAGAAATAAGCTATGAACTCTAGCTCCCTCTTGTGGCAGTCTGCAACACCTCAGCAAGTCAGACATAGCTCAGTTTATATATTGCCAAGCCAACTGTTTTGGACAGAGTCCTAACAGAGATGATATAAAGCAGTTTACTACAACTGATTCATCGACAGAAATTAAATTATAAATTGAATTATAAACAACAGGATTGCTCCAAGATTTTAAATTCTGCACAGTGAAAAATGATAATTAAAATGCTCATTAAGGCAGAAGAAATCTCACATAGATCCACATAAGTATGTAATATGACAGGTCAACCAAACACTAAATAAAGTTTTCTTGTTTTTAAAGTTGTTACAACTGTATAAAAATAAAGCAATAAAGCATAAAGCACCAATTAACTGCTTTGTTATAAAAGCAGAGATTAACATTTTTTTAAAAAATCAATCAATCATGTAAATGTTAATTCATTTTAATAAGTTAAATTGAAATAGATTTGAATGAACACAAAGAAAAAAATGGCAAAAAAGGCATTTTCTTCTTAGATGGATCACCACATATGCAACAGCTTCCTAGATGAAAATGAAGAAAAATTGCCACTTACAATTCTTCTAAATGCCTAATGCTTTTTAAAAAAAAAACAAAAAACCTGTTTTTTTTTTTTAAAAAAGGTGTTACATGATTAATTGAGGGTGACTTCTTAGTCAATCAATATATTTTAATTGCTTAATCTAATGACTCAAATTTGAAGCTCTTAAAAAACCAAATATTATAGTGAAGCTCGCTAATATAATTATGCAATTAGAAACATCTGAATGCCTCTAGCTTTGCAAAAAAAACCCTCTCTTTCGTTAATGATCCTGTCAGAGTCTTACTTCCTAATATTTAATGGGAATACTTAAAAACAGGAGTGTATAGCTAGCAGTTTCAGGAACAAATGAAATGCCTAAAAACCTTGGCTAGAGTTCCTGAATGTATCTCCAAATTCTCCAAGTAAAGTATAATTTTAAGCATAGCAGTATTACATTCATAAGGCACAATCATATTAACTTTATTTAATTATTTTACTTTAAATTTAAATTATGTTCATAGCTTATTTCTGGCTTCCTCATGCAGTCATAATAGTGCAAAATTAATGTCTGCTCATCACTAAAATAAAAAATAAAATTACACACTGCTTTAAAATTTAACTTAGTATAATTTCGTCTTTCTGAAAACAATCTTATTTTAGAAATGTGAAAGTCGAAGGGCAGCAGAGTGGACTCACATATTGAAGATAATCTAGAAAACATTTTGCAAGGCAGGTATAATTTCCTAATAAAGAGTATAGATAGGTTTACCAAAATGAGATAACCTTCTCCCCCGCATTGTGTGCAACTTAAATAGGGACCTTGTTCCAAATGGTGCTAAACTTCTCCTGTATTTCAGAATAAAATTAGTCAGTCTTATATTTCAGATGTAATATATAAGGCCTATGTAACACAATCTAAATGACTGTCAATGTGCTTCATGCTCTGAGCATATGCCTTTCGCATCATAGAAGCAAAGGGGCAATGCTTTCGAATAGTACTAAAGGAAATGTTGACTTCAGGTACTGAAGAAGCAGGAGACTGGCAGTGGGACTTCAGCTCTTTATTGGTTATAGCAGGGGTAGGGAATGTTGACTCTTCTATGACTTGTGGACTTCAACTCTCAGAATTCCTGAGCCAATCATGCTAGCCCATGAATTCTGAGAATTGAAGTCCACATGTCATAGAAGAGCCAATGTTCTCTACGCCTGGGTTATAGTGAGCAAACATCAGCCCCAGCCTGCTTTTGACAGGGGTTTAAATAGGGAAGGAGCCAATCAGAATTTTTCTGGTTATGTGTTGTGTTGTTAAGAGTTTGTCTATGCAAACCTGCCAATCTCCTGGATCCAGCCTAGGGCCTCCTTGGTGTCCCTAATTGTGCATTCTACTAGGCCATTGCTGCTCAGCTTGAAGAAAGGGATCAGCATATGTTTGATTCCCAAACTGGCTAAGAATTCTTTGAACGGTGTTGATATTAGCTGTGGTCCATTGTTTGAAACTATTATATCCGGTAGCCCATGTGAAGCAAATAATTTTCTTATGACTCTAATGACCACCTCTAATGTCGTGCTGTGCATCCTTTCCATTTACAACCATTTTGACTATGTGTCGACTACTATTAGAAATGTTTTCCCCTGAAGTGGACCTGTGAAATCCATATGTATGTGTGACCAAGGGGCTCTGGGCTGTTCCCATTCATAGACAGGGGACCTTTGGGGGAAAACTCTAGATTCCTGGCATGGCATACAGTCATCTATGCAACCCAGTCAACTATACGTTTGTCCATATTGGGCCACCACACATAGCTCCGTGTCATTGCCTTCATCCTGACTACCCCTGGGTGCCCCTCATGTAACACCCTTAAAATATCCTTTCATAGTGACAGAAGAGTGAGGACACGATCACCCATAATAGACACCACCCCTTGTACAACTATCCACTCAGCAGAGTCAATCAACAGGATTGGGATACCTGGAGTGGGGTCATCACCAAGTCCAGTAAGGGGAAGTGGCTCAGGGCATCTGTGTTCTCCATGGCCCTGCCTGGTTGGTATTTTAGTGTACAAGAATAGGCAGCAAGAAATAAAGACCATCTCAGCATTCTTGGAGGAAGAGCGTCCAGCATGGGCTTGTTCCCTGCTAAGAGGCCTAATAAGGGCTGATGGTCAGTGACCAGCTCAAAATGCCTCCCATAAAAGTATTCATGAAAATGTTTATCCCATCTACAGAAACAAGGGTCTGCCAGTCAATTTGACTGCAATTTCTCTCAGTGCTCAACAGAGTCCTGGAGACAATAGGGGCTTCAGGGCCATTGAGAAGTCTATGTCTCAGGACTATCCCCACCCCAAAAGTTGATGCATCGCATACCAGCACCACCAGCAATGTCTCGCTAAATTGTATCAGGAATTTCTTTCCGAGAGGAGGCCTTTACAGCTTGAAATGCCCTGTTTTGCGCCAGATCCCAAAACCATGTAGTTTTTTTTAGATAGTTCATGAAGAGGTTCATCAATGGTAGCTTTATTTTTCAGGAAAGTACTGTTTAGCAGTCCTAAAAAGTCTTGCAACTTGGATTTGTTGGTGGGCACCAGAGCCTCCCTAATGGCCCTAAGCTTGTCCTTAGTGGAGTATAGTCTAGATCCATCTATCCAGTACTCCAAGAATTCTACTTCAGGACCTCCTATCTGGCACTTTCTTGCTTTAGCTTGCAGCCCTGCAGCTCAGAAACATGTTAGCACTTCTCATAATATTACCCTTAGCTGGATCACCATTATTAATACATCACCAAAATATGGTATGAACACCTGGTAATTTATTTAATATTCATTCCATTATTCCTTAGAAGATCCCCGGGGCCATGCTAACGTCGAATTGTAACCTGTTACATTTAAAAGCCCCACAGTGGGTAACTATCATTTGAGCCTCTGCAGTCTCACAATCGACAGGAAATTGCTGATATCCTTGTGCAAGGCCTAATTTTGCAAAAATGGTGCCCAGGCCTAGAATAGATGTTGGACTACAGGTACCAGGTATACACTCTCCTGTAAGGCCTCATTCATTTATAATCAGCACATAAGCACACAGACCCATTGCTCTTTAATATTGCCACTATTGGGGTTTCCCATTTAGCATGACTGACTGGTTCTAAGATTCATTTGGTTTCCTTTGCAGTCCTGAGATCCTCACCGGTTGAGTTCTTAGTTGTACCATGGTGAGGTTAGGCATGGCCACTTGGCAGTTTCCCAGGACATGATTGTTATCGATGAGTCTGTATCTATCTGCATCTTGCAGGGGGAACCTTCACTAACACAGTAATGTGGATCAGTAGATGCTCTGACCTTGATATATTTACCCCAGTTGTGGAATGTAGCTGCTGGCTTATCTGTTTGGTCCTTTCTCATCTCTCCTTCACTCAGTTGGGTATAGTTTTGCCAAGAACCTCTGGATGGAAATGCAGTGCCTTGCAAACTCTCACTTTGTGTCCAAATTTTCCACATCTGCAGCAAACAGCATCACAGAACTGGAAATTTGCTCGGGGGTGCTGCCCCCCACAACTAAAACAAGATATTGGCCCTGTTTTCCACGCCTCCCTTCTATGGCGCATCTGGCATTCCTTTTCATCGTCTTTTTCACATTCAGCTGTTCAATAACACCATCCTTTTCTTGAATCCCCCAAATTTCAGCACCCCTTTGGATTGCTTCTTCGGTACAGTGCTTCAAAAACCTTTTTAGATGTCTCAGGTGCCCTGGCTTCCTCTACTGCTGCCTTCAGGGTTAACCCATTGCCCTTTGCTAGGAGTCTTTTTTGTAATCATATGTCACATACCCCATGAATGAGCTGGAAGAGAAGTGTTTCATCTGCCCCGCCAGAGAACTGTTTGTTAAGTTATTCAACTCCCACCACTGATCAGAAGAATCACTGAGTTTCCTCATACCCAAACAGAAATCTCTAAGAAAATGTAGACAATCTAAATACATTTCAAACATGTTTTATTTCTCTGCCTTTTCTGTCCAAAACAGTCAAAGGAGGCAAAATAATCCCTTTAAAAAAAGCAAAATCTTCACTTTTCATAGTAAAGATTGAGATTTCATAAGTGTGAAGTTATTCTTTCTAGGTCCTTCCACTTCCTTAAGCACTGCTCAAGTTGAAGTATTTTGTTATATATGATACAGATCATTAGATTTATGACACTGATGTGTTACACTTGCCCAGTACAATGTTGAAAAGATTTCAGAGTTTGTCCATGCTGGCTATAGGAGTAACATCCATGCTCAAAGGAAATACAGCCAGAATACCAGTGGGAGATAAACCTGTGCTCTTTCCCATGCTGGGGACCAAATAGCTGCAGCTGGCATGGATTTTCTAGCTATAATTGAATGAAGGTAAACTGTGCCAGGTTTGCATTCAGAATAATTTTAAGGGAAGGAAACACTTCTGCCTTTGCACTCCATTAAAAACTAATTGGCTTTTGTAATACCAGATATTAAGCTAGCTGGGTAAAACCTAGTTGAGACAGAAAGGAACAAGAAAGCACTTTTTCCTTTCCTTCATTAGACCTGCAGTTTATATGGAGATTTATACATATTTGTTTTATTTTTACGTTCATGTAAAGTGGGGTTCTGATGCATCTGTGTTGAGACAGGAATAAGAGGCAGACAAGGAATCCATTGTATGGTTTCCTATGTTTAGTGCTGGTGGGTATTTACAAGGAAACCTACCAGCTCTCAATAATGCAAAACTGTTCCTGACAGGAGATGTGGCATAGCAAAATCACTGAACCAGAGAAATGCAATTTGCCTACTCTAAAGGCTGTTTTCTCTGTCACAGCAAACTCTGATTTAATTCAAAATTCCTTTCTAGATTTAACCAAGCCAAACAAAGAACTAGGTCCAGCATATGATGCAGGCAGACAACTCTTTCCAGTAAGACGGTGACCAAGGCAGATGCCGAGTCTCATCACTGAAGACTAAAACTAGGGGAAAGACTTTAAAAAACCCAGTGTTAGAGATAAGATAGAAGCTACCAAAAGAAGATCACAGACACAAACTAGCTGCTAGATTTAAAATATCAACATCTGAGAGCTGGGACCAGTAGAACCCCAGAGAGAGAGAGGGAGGGAGGGAGGGAGAGAGAGAGGGAGGGAGGGAGAGAGGGAGGGAAGGAGAGAAAAAGAGAGAGAGAGAGAGGGAGGGAGGGGAGGGAGGGAGGGAAAGGGGGGGGGGGAAAGAGAGAGAGAGAACCAACCATTTGGAGCCGGGAATATTATGTAGTATGTTTTGCTGTGTGAATGGTAATGAATGATTTTAAATCTTATTAGAGTTTTAAAAAGTTTTTTTAGCATATTAATTGGATTTTTAGATATGTGTATGGTATATTACTTTTGACATGTTGTGAGCTGCCCCGAGTCCTCAGAGAAGGGTGGCATACAAATCCAATAAAGAAATAATAAAGAAATAAATAGCGGGCCAGCTGAGAGTAAGAAACCCAAAAGATGACTGGCTAAAGTGACCACAACATCTCAACCTCAAAAGAACTGCAGTGAAGTACAACAAGGCTTCGAGGAGTTCTCTGAGAGGCTCTGAAGTGCTAGATTGGCCGTCTGAAGTGACCACCACATCCCCACTTTGAAAGTCTATCCCCGGAGGATTCCAGTGGACAGCCTGAATCTCACACCCGGCAAAGATCAGTGGAGTACCTGTGATCCTTGGTGTGTTTCATAAGAGTCCATGCCAGGAGCACCTAATCAAAGCCTATTTCCCCATTGGAGATTGGAGCCTGTCTGTTCTGCCACATCAGAAAAAACAGGATCGTCTGGTATTTATGGAGCACCAGACCGCTCTAGCCCCCCTCACCCCAGGCAGAGCACACTGAAGCATCTCCCAAACAAAGGGAAAAAGAAAAAGAAAAAAGTGCTGTAGCTGATCCCTAGAGGAGAAAGTACTGAAGGTGATCCCTAGGCATTCCCAAAGCGCCATCCAAAGAGTTTTGTGTTAGATTACAGTATAGTTTATTGCCTTATTAACTAATTAATGCCCACAACTTGATTGAATAACCACTAAAAGAAGAGTTTATCCCAGGGTAGGCAAAGTTGGCTTTTCTATGACATGTGGATTTCAACTCCCAAAATTCCTGAGCTACCATGATTGGCTCAGGAGTTCTGGGAGTTGAAGTCCACAAATAATAAAAGATCAAAATTTGTCTACCCCTGGTTATCCTGATAGATCCATTGTCTGGCTAGTTAACAAAATTATTTATTTATTTATCTATCTATCTATCTATCTATCTATCTATCTATCTATCTATCTATCTATCTATCTATCTATCTATCTATCTATCTATCTATCTACCTACCTACCTACCTACCTACCTACCTACTTATTTATTTATTTATTTATTTAATTAATTAGTATGCCGCCCCTCTCCGCAGACTCGGACTCTGGCTCACAACAGTAACAGAAAACAATATATAATACAAATTCTATAATTAGAAAGCTAAAAACCCATAGTTTAAAAAAAACATGCACACAACATACCATACATAAACAGTATAGGCCTGGAGAAGATATTTCAGTTCCCCCATGCCTGACGGCGGAGGTGGGTTTTAAGGAGTTTGCGGAAGGCAATGAGGGTGGGGGCAGTTCTAATCTCAGGGGGGAGCTGGTTCCAGAGGGTTGGGGCCACCACAGAGAAGACTCTTCCCCTGGGACCCGCCAAACGACATTGTTTAGTCGACCTGGGACCTGGAGAAGGCCAACTCTGTGGGACCTAATTGGTCACTGGGATTTGTGCGGCAATTGATTTATTATCTAACTAATTAAAGTAAATTATATTCTATCAAAGTGATTAATTATTGATTAATTGGTTGATTAAACAGTAGATCAAACAATTGACTTAGTATCTAACTAATCAATATAATTAACTGAATGTATATCATAATCAATCAATCAATCAATCAATTAATTAATTAATTAACTGATGCATTGCCTAAAATATTGAATACCAGCAAATATGTGTTGTGTGTCTTGGATGAAGGACAGACAAGGAATAACAGATGGAAATTGATCAAGGAAAGATTGAACCTAGAAACAAGAAGGAACTTTCTGATAGTGAGAACAATCAACCAATGGAATAACTTGGCCTCAGAAGTTGTGGGATCTCATTACTTGAGACTTTCAAGAAGAGACTGGACTGCTATTTGTCAGAAATGGTATAGTCTCCTGCTTGAGCAGGGGGTTGGAATAGATGACCTACAAGATCCCTTCCAACTCTATTAATCTGTAATCTAAGCTTTCAGGGGCATTGTTCAACAGAAAGACAGTTTCTGCTGCAATAGACATTTCCTTTCACTGACTTACATCCATCATTGTTATTCAATTTATTGGAAATAAATAGTTTTTAATTCTCCACCCACATGGGGATGAGAATGACATTTTAGCAAGTAACATGGGGTTCGTAGATTTAGTCTAATTCCAAGAAGTATATGTGAGCATCCTACTTTTCATTTCATTCAGTCATCTATTTAATACTCTACCATAACTTAGTTAAATGCCAACTTACATCATAAGGAAATGCTTCCCATCAGGTGTAAAAAACAGGGACAGCCAGGGCAGGCTGCAGACTGATGGAGATTTCAGCAAAACCACATACTAATGACTTTACTTCCCCCTCCCACCACAAAAAATAACCTGATAATTAAGTAGAAAATTAAAAAACATTTGACAAGATTAAAAAACTATTGGAAAATTGATACTTCATTGTGGCATTTATTTATAACGAGGTCTTTTTCCCCGTACTGAAGCAGAATAGTACTAATCTCCAATACTTTCTTACTTGGATTTAATTAGTATGTAATATACTAACACATGGTAGTTATGAACAACAGTTCTTCATGGCTACTATAAATCTATATGAATATATGGATAGTTCAATGAGGAGAAGGACCAGGGGAGACATGATAGTAGTGTTCCAATATCTCAGAGGTTGCTACAAAGAAGGAGTCAACTTATTCTCCAAAGCACCTGAGGGTAGAACAAGAAGTAATGGGTGGAAGCTGAACAAGGAGAGAAGCAACTTAGAACTAAGGAGAAATTTCCTGACAGTTAGAACAATTAATCAGTGGAACAGCTTGCCTCCAGAAGTTGTGAATGCTCCAACACTGGAAGTTTTTAACAAAATGTTGGATAACCATCTGTCTGAAGTTGTGTAGGGTTTCCTCCCTAAGCAGTGGATTGGACTAGAAGACCTCCAAGCTCCAAGGTTCCTTCCGACTCTGTTGTTGTTGTTGTTGTTGTTGTTGTTGTTGTTATTATTATTATTATTATTATTATTATTATTATTATTATATCATGGAAGTTCTGTCTGTGGCATTTAAAGATGAAGATGGTCATAACTCTTGTATAAACATATAATATTAATAAAAATAATCAACAGGAAGAAATAATAAAAACTGTCAGAATTATGGTATGCAATAAAAATAACATCAAGAGTCTGTTGGAAATGATCACAACAAATACATGGGCATCTTTCAGACTGATAACATCAAGCACATTGAAGTCAAAAAGATGATTAGAAGTCGATATTTCATGAGAATGAAAATCCAAAGTCCAAACTCAGTGGGAGAAATATCATCAAGGCAATTAACACATTGACAATTTATGTCAGTAGATACATACTGTTACTGAAATAGTAGATTGGACTCCAGCAGAACTAAAATCCCTAGATAGGAAGACCACAAAAATAATGACAATGAATCATGCTCTTAATCTGTGCAGTGATGCTGATAGAAACTAGTTATCAATAAAAGTAGATGGGCATGGAATCTTTCAAGTATATTGTACAATTGAACACAAAATGAAGAACTGAAAAAAAATATAGCAAGCTAAGGTATTATAGTATATAGCCAGTAAAGAACAATACCTGGCAGTGGATAAGAACAGGAAAGTTGAAGAAAATTGAACAGAGGAGATTGATATAAACAATGGCATGACACAGTAGCAATTTTGGGTGGGTGGGTGGGTGGATGGATGGATGGATGGATGGGTAGGTGAGTGGGTGAACAAATTGATGGATGGATGGATGAATGAATGGACGGGTGAAGGTATAGCCTTTAGGAGCCAGCCACTAATGATCAGTTCTTCAAACTTTGAACATATTGATAGTATTTGTAGATATTTTTTTTAGTTCAAGGCATATTTGTTTATTGATCCTTATTCTTCTGTATTTTTTTCCTTGGATACGCAAATGTTCATTAAACAAGGGGAACAAATCTCTGTGGATCAGAATAAATATTCATTTCTAATCCTTTTTTGCTGCTCTAAGGAGAAAAGTATGCAAATTTTTATACAGTATTCCATATTCAGTATTTCTATTCAGTACAGTATTCCATTTGAGTTTTTAAATGGATATTTTTTTTAAAAAAGAGGGAGCCCAAATCTCATGGGCATTCTAAAACATTTGTGGTTGCATTCAACAATGTTGCAGTTGATAATATATGGCTTGAAAAATAACACTTAGTGACCTTCTTGATCATTAGCCTTTTTAAATTTAGTTCAAAACCTGTAGAACAAAGCAGCTTAGATGAATGCCTTGACATCATTTAATGCATTTAAAAATTCCAATGTTCTAACATTTGAGAAAGGTCAAACTACATGAAATCCATGGGTTATTTTTCTTTAGATGCTTTCCTTATTTATTGTCATTATTGCTTTGCTTTTTTCTTTTTAGCTTCGTGTTTGTACATATTTTTTATGCAATGTACAAACTAATCGCAAAGACTTTCTATGCTTAGACTTTCTCTCAAAATAGGAATAACCTCCAAGAAAAATATTGGGTTTTTTTACTCGAAATTGCCCAAAGTTTGAGCATAAAAGCAAACATAGTGAAAAATGTACCGTAATCTTATAGACAGTTGTAAATATTTTAAACATCAGTGCTTTTTTTCCCTAAAGAAAGACATTTAAAGGCTAATTTTGTTGATACACAGTTGCATGCAAAAATTCATCATCCCCAGTCAAATTATATGTTTGAGTTAATTTTTAAGTGATCAGAAGCTGACACATCTACGTGATACAAAATTAAACATGATATGCTTATTATTTATGAATAGTCATTCAAAAATTTAAAAAAATAACAGTGAATATGGAAGGGCATAAAACTATACACAGTTCTGATTATTTTACTACTACTTTTTGCTTAACAATACAGTTCTTAATAAGACCCAAAATGTAACTAACTACACCAGGGGAGATAAATCTATTTACTGTAATAGGTTTGTCACAGCACTGAAGAACTGAAGAATTAACTTGGGATATCCCTGAAACTTTGGTGCATGCTTCAACTAAGTTTTAATCACATCTTGGGATGAACAATGATAGTGACCTTGGATCAGATCCTGTCTATACAGTCTCTTTCTCTGGGTGGATCCTAGAGGGTCTCTTGGTTCTCACAGGAATTCTGGGAGATGAAGTGTCATAAAGGACACATAAAGCCACTAGAACAGGGATGTCAAACTGGTGGCCCATGGGCCTGATGAGTCATATGCAGGCCAGGGCCACCTCAGTTCCGCCAATGGGAAAAACATCATAAAACATCATGTTGTGGCAATGTGTTGCTGTAGGCTTAATACCTATGCACTAGAGTAAAATGAAGAGTGGGTGGGCACAAGCATGGGCCTGTTTCAGGAGCCAGATTGATATCCATGACATTATCTTGGTGGCATAAAGTATGTTAATCCTGCTGGCATAAAGTATTCTGTTGTGAGCAAAGAAGTGGAATACTCTTGTCATGAAATAGCTCTGGACTCATTTACCTATGCCAAAGCTTCGGAATAAAGTCATAATCTTGGTGGGACTTTCAGAACTACTTGCTTAGAATTAACTATACTGTCTTGTTCATAGCAAAATCTAAAAAAAAACCCTTCTGAGCCACATCAATGGTGTAATGCAAGAGGGAAAAAAGATAGCCCTATCAAAGCTATGCTTTTGTTCACCTGGTTCTGAACACTGAGTGCCTAGCTTTTTAAAGTCTATATATGAATCCGTGAGCATATTCAGCTATGAAGTTGAATTATACTTAACATTTCTCTTTTTTTTCTGTTAGGCTCCTCATCATGAATAGATCCATGACCTGCAAATGCATTCTCTATTCTGAGAATACTAGCATCTCTTCAGATGTGGCAGTTGAGTAAGAGCTTTGTATAAGAGCTTGCTAATATTCTCACTTTGCTTCATAAACAGGAAATTGTATAAAAAGAAATTCAAATGGAATATAAGGTACAAGGCTGCCAATCCCTATTATGTACATGAGACTTCCTCCCTCCCTCCATCCCTCCCTCCCTCCCTCCCATCCATCCATCCATCCATCCTTTCTTCCGCACCATAAATGTTATTATTTTTATGAAGTCCCCGTGATAACTTCACAAAGTTATTTCTCCTAAAATTGTATTATTGTGGAACCCCTTCTCAACTTTTTCTACCTATCCAAAATGCTGCTGTTAATAAGATTACCAGGTGATAATTATAGTTGTGGCGCAGGCGGAGTAACAGTCGGACACAAGGTATGGGTATAATGGGGTCACTTTTATTCAACCAAACTCAACTTAACTTTATTTAACCAATTAACACCCCTTGACCTGCAGGGTGCATAAATCAAATGGGGGCGGAGTTAACTTTTCCAACAAACTCAACAGAGCAACTCTCGGGCAAAAACTCCTTGCCTGGGTGCAGGGTCATGGTAAAATTACACCTGCCCCCTGCACCATTACCACGCCCCCCATGGCATGTGGGATGGCTCGCTACTGGTCTATGTTAATCCCCAGCCAGCGAGCCACAGGAACGACCCCCTCCCCGAACCCAAGCCGGTCGAGCCCTGTAATCCGAGAAGGAGCTCGCCCCTCACCTCACTAGAGGTGCCCCTAAAGGAGATCACACAGTTGCTTACTCCATTTTCCGCCCCCTATCGGCCTCCCCCCCCAGTGACCTTGAGGGGGGGGCTCTAGTTGGTGAGTCCACCCCCTAACCGCACTCCCACGCACAGAATGGAGTAGGCGAAAAAACAATCACAGCTCGGCCAATTTGCTGTGACTGCAAAAAATTCCTACTCAGCCCCCGAGGGCGACCCATCATATGCACCCTGTAACAGAGGGAGGGTGGGCAGGTGTCCCACGACGATCTGGGTGAGAGGAACTGCGCCACGAGGCAGCCCCTTTGATAGGGCTGCCTCCCTCTCGCCCTGGCCAATCGATGCCCAGCGCACCCAGACTACGTCACTCGCGGCCCCCTGCTGACGTGGGGGCTGCGGCTCCGTCCCAACATGGCGGCCTCCTTCCCCCGCCGATCGCCGCAACAGCCGCCGGCTGGTAAGTCGGCCTCGGGCATTGGTTCAAATATTGTTCGGAAATGGTTTTATGTTTCAGTTAAAGTTATCTTATACACAATGGACAGATAAGATCAAAGAGGGAAAATATGGTTGTTTTTCCTGTTTTTCTGTGGCTTACATTTTCTTTATTATTAATTTTAAGCCACTTTATACTATCCTTTTTTCTGCAGTTGGTTTGAATTTTTGAGTCTTTTCACAGTTTGCATCATCATCATCATCATCATCATCATCAACAACAACGACAACAAAAACAACAACAGAACTGCCACTTAAACACCAATGGCATTGACAAATTCACTATTGGCCAATTGCAAAAGGCAGGTTTACTTGGAACAGCTTACATCCTGCAACAGTATCTGTAAACATCTACACCTGCCTATCCTAGGTTCTTGGAAAGGTCTTGATAAGGAGACAAAAAATCCAAATCCAGTCTGTACATCTGACAAACTGTTATGAACCAACAATCATTTCATAGAGCACTGTACATTAAATTTAAAAGTCAAGGGCAAAGCGTATTAAAAGACACCATCATCAAATTAGATATTTATTAAAATAGCAGACTAAATAAAAGTGGTCTTGACCAGTCAGAATGGTCTCTTTGGAAAAAGAATCCCATTCATTCAGTGTTATTTCTAAGAAAGATGTCTTCCCCCCCCAAAAAAAATATATTAGTATTGAAAGATGTATAATGTATGAAGATTTTGCAACTGCTTATACAAAAGGCATCAGTTTAACGAAGTACTCATTCAATAACAATTTAAGGTTTTTGGCCATTTTTAGTTGGGAAGTAGTTAAGATGTGCATATCTCTCTTTTAATGAATATTCATGTTTCCACCAATTTTTTCTCTCCCTGAATTCTTATGTAAACCCCAAAGGAAGACCTCTGGGAGGAACTTTCCAGTGAAAACTGGTGGAAAGCCATCGAGGATTCAGAAAAAGGGAAAGATTATAACCACAAACATTAGTAATAGCACTTTTCCCAACTTCTAACATTGGCTAAAATGAAGCACCCATTGGAGAAATTGAAAGGACATTTTCAACCATTCTGAAAATAAAATGGAAACAGCAATTTTCCATAATGTGTGTGTTAATGTGTTTGCAAAGTATTAGCTGATTTCTTTGTTATACAAGATATTTAAGGTTATTCAAATTAAGAGATATTTTCAGATCATGGTTCTTTCAATCACAAATTTCAGTCCTGTGTTTGTGTGTTTGCAACTATCAGCTGATTTCTTTACTATACAAGAGATTTAAGGTTTTGCAAATTAAGAAGTAGTTTTGGATCATGCTTCTATCACAAATTTCAATCCTGTTACTTCATCCCGTCTTTCACAATTTATGGTGTAACATATATAATAGGCCAGTGCATTATTTACTTTGCATGAGTACTTTCTTGATGCTCCAATAAGCAAATGTGACTGCTAAGTTATGGAACAGTTTTTAATGACATGGCTGGGGAAAGTTGGTCATCTTGGACTTCTATAACAGAAGATGCTCATAATAATGGAACCACAAGCTTGATAAGTGATTTGTTTTAACATTCCTGTTACTGGACAAATGCACACAATTTATTTTACACAATACTGCATGGGATGGTGTTTTTTTAAAAATACTATCTCATTATCTGAGTTCTTTGTTCTAATGTCTTTGTCTTGTCTTTGGAGACTAGAGGACTCCAATGTAACCCATGCTTAAGATGAATACAGCTATCATCTTCTCATTTCATTTTCATATAATCACTAGATGACTCTATTGCCTACAAAAACTCCCAGCCCAATAAAACTCATCTCCCCAGTGTCTTATTAATTGCATCATTTTGATTTAACCTTTGGGCAGGCAAATATATGCATGCTTTCTTTTGATATGTTTTTCAAATTCCTTTTCACTTCTTCGAGTGGCATTTGCATAAACAATCCTAAAACAGACAACACTGCATTCCTTTTACTGGATTACATCCCCCACTCCAACTCATTTCCAGAATAATAACTATCATGATGAATCATGCAGATACTATCTTAAAAGCCATTTGGATTTTTAAAAATTCTGAATATAGTTATAAACTTGAAGAGAAATCTTGTTATTCATAACCCAGTTTCTGGTAGTAAATGCTGCTTGCAGGCTTTTTTAATACTATGTCAAGTGTCTTTTTTAAAGAAACTGTAAGGTTGTTTATACTTTTCCTTAAGGAATCACATTAAGGGAAGAGTTGATGCAATCTGCATGAATGCATGCATACATACATGGTGGTGCTTAAAATTTTGTGAACCCTTTTTAATTTTTGAATATTTCTTCAAAAATAGAATTTAAAATGTGTTGTGTATTCTCTACACAAGGCTTAAAAATAGATAAAGGGAACCCACTTAAACAAATGAGTTAAAAGCATCATATTTGTTCATTCATATATTGAAGAATATTATCCAAAGCTACAATAGGACCAAGAGAAAATTGGATAGGCTTTTAAAATTCTATTATTATATCTTGCTGCAAATAGAGCATATCTGAAATCTCACTATATTGTTTATTGATATAGCTTCCTGAAAAGGGTGATTGTAATATATTTTTCTTTGTCATACCATATTAAATTTCAGCAATGGTATTGACTTTTCTTACACTTAAATCTTCTCTAATTAGCATATCGAAAGGAAATTTCTTGATAGCTTTTCCATGACACAATATGATGGCTTTGCATAGTTGATCCTTTACCTGAATATGAAATGGCACTTTAAGAATTTAGTTCATATTGATATAGGCAACATCACAGAATGTAACTGTAGGTAGCATACCATGAAAACAAACCATGATTTATATATATAGATCTATCCTAGTCTCCCTTAATTTTCAAATTCAGCAAAAAAAACCCACATGTGACATAGATATATATATGTCACATGGTTTTTTTTTTTGCTGAATTTGAAAATTAAGGGAGACTAGGATAGATCTATATATATATATATATATCTCATGGTTTGATTTATATATGGTTGAGTTACTATTCAGAGATTAGTATGGATTTAAAGTCATGGACAATGTGGTTACCTAACTAATGTGCCAGCTCTTGGAGATATCTCAGCATGTTTACACCACCATATTTTGAGGGAATTCTTGGGGAATATCAAGGATGGAAACAATGTCACCTCAGGGGAAATGGTGTTCTATAGGGCAGGTGCCATTCTTCATCAAGAATAATGTTAAGTTAACCATTCATTTATCATCAATGGTAGGGTGCAGCCAGTTTGCACTGGTTCAACTAAGATTCTGCTTAGTTTGGCAACCGGCAAATCCTAACACTGGATGCCCCTACATTCAGAGATGGAAGCTGCAGGGGCCTGCCTGGGAGCTGCTCTGATCAGCTGGGAGGCTGCGAAAGTGTGAATGAACCTGCAGGGCTGGTCAGCTGGGAGTTTGCCAGCCCCCTGTAGCCCCAAAGAAGACTATGTGACCACCAGTTTTTTAAAAAGTTCAGTCAGAATTTCCAACTTTGTGAGATTTTTTTTCCCCTTGAGAAGTAGGAAGGATCTGACTGAAACTTCTTTAAACTGGAAGTCGTATGGTCTTTTGTTACCCTGCATGCAGGATAACAGAGCTGGAAGGCAGTGGTCAGGGAATGGGACAGGTTGGGAGTGAGGATTTTGCATTATCACTGATCTGGGATGCATTGGGAGTGAGGACTTTGCATTATCATTGATCTGGGATGAGGTGGAAGTGAGGATTTTGCATTATCATTGGTCTCAGGTGAGGTGGAAGTGAAGATTTTGCATTATGGTTACTCATAAGTAAGAACCAGTGAAAGAGGAATGGAAAAATCCCTATCTGTAGATCAGCTTCTATCAGTCTTGGCAAGTTTAAGATTGGCGAACTTCATGCTGCCTTGGGAATTCTGGAATTGAAATCTATGCACCTTAAAATTGCCAAAGTTGAGAAGTATGGGTCTGCTACAATTTAGGATTTTCCATTCCTGTTTTATTTAGTGCAATTTATTTACTTATTTATTTATTTGGTGCAATTAAATAAATCAGTTGTGGTCTCCCCTAATAAATAGTGATTAAGGCGATATGAACCATTACTGGACTTTTCGTGAGAAACTGAAATTAAAAGTTGATCTGGGCTTTGACAATTAGCTATGGGATTATGGAAATAATGTAGACAAATGTTAATCTTAGAGTAAGAGTTTGATATATTTTACTTATATCTGTACCACGGGTGGGATTCAATTTTTTTTTTTACTGATGGTTCTATGGGAGTGGCTTGATAGCTTTGGGATTGCTTGTTGCATGTGGTTTGGTGGACATGGCAAGGGAAGAATACTGTAAAATTTCCATTCCTTCCCCACTCCAGAGGATATTTATTACAAAATCCCCATTTCCGTCAGATCAGCTGGGTCTCAGGAAGTAGAGGATAGATGGGGTAAGGCCAACCAGAGGTGGTATTTCTGAATTACTCAACATTTCTGCTACAGGTTCTCCAGAACTGATCAAAACCTTCTAAATCCCACCTCTGATTTTTAGCAAAGAAAGTTGGATGACATTCTTTTCTGGTTTTCCTTCTATTTCTCTTTCTTTCTTACACTTTCACTCTTTTTATTTCCTGAATCCTTTCTTTTTTCAAATCTGCTTTTTATTTTTTTTCTCTCTCATCTTTGTATTTTTCTGAATATATGAAGGATCAAATGTTCAGCCATTATAATTCTACATTTCTTATTTATAGAAATCATATCAAGATTTATAATGAAATCCACTGGGAGCCATCTCATATAAGGCAGGCTCTGAATCTCTCTAACAAAATGGTGTTTATCAATAAAAGATAATATTCGTAACTCAGGGCTGAACTGTGGGGTCCTTGGTGCTCTCTGAGCTTCATGGGTTTTTTTGCAGATGTTTCATTATTATCATCAGTACTAAAAGGGAGTGGATTACCCTGTCAGTGTTGATCAGTTGCTTCACAAACAATGTTTTGATTGGTGCCAGGTCTCTACAGACTCAGGCAGAGATGGGCTATTCTCTGCACGCCTCCCTCAAATATTCTTTAAAATATAGTTTCACAGCATTCGTTCAGGACCCTCCAACATGAAAACTGTAGTTATTCATCCTAAAATGAATTATTATTATTTATTAGATTTGTAGACTCTGGGCAGCTTACATCAATGATAAAAACAATATATAATGACAAATCTAATAGTTAGAATCTAAAATAACAATAATACATTTAAAAATTCTAAAAAAAACAAGAAACCCCAATATATGAAAACATACATACAATCATATCATACACAAAAAACTACATAGGCAGGGGGAGATGTTTCAGTTTCCCCACGCCTGACGACAGAGGTGGGTTTTAAGGAGTTTACGAAAGGCAAGGAGGGTGGGGGCAGTTCTGATCTCTGGAGGGAGCTGATTCCAGAGGGTCGGAGCTGCCACAGAGAAGGAGGGTCCCCTGGGTCCCGCCAAACAACATTGTTTAGTTGACGGGACCCGGAGGAGACCAACTCTGTGGGACCAAACCAGTCGCTGGGATTCGTGCGGGAGAATCCTCTTTAAGGCTCTTTAGAAGCTTCAAATTTTGCTGTTTGCTGGGAAGATGTGTAGCTAAAAGTCAGTCTACATTTAGTTTACATCTGACTTTTGGCATATTTCTTTATAATCAAACATTTTCTTTGAGGTTCACACCCTTTGCTCGCTGAATCTGGATGTCACAAAGCAAAGCTCACATTTTGTAATTAACCCCTGTGCTCCCTTTAATTGGCAGAGTGCTGCAGGAGACTGGGTGCTGTCACCTCCCCTGGCCATACTCCTGGCCACACCCACCCACCCAGTTATTAGGATTTACAACTGATAGTCAAAAAATTTGCAGCTCACCACTCTTTACAATGATTATCACTCCTTCCTTTAGATATCAGTACTACTGTCAGGTAGGAGAGCAGAGTGCAACCATTCAAGAATTAAACAACTCTTATCAACCCAAGCCATCATATCCTTGGCTTAAGATGACACAATATGACTAGCATGAATCAACAGATTGTTCATTTCTATATAAAAAATTCATTGCCATCTGCTCCTTGGCAAATTCTTTAAAAAAAATAATCTTAGAATCCTAATTGCATTAGATTGCCATTTATAGGTTCTCCTAGCCCAAACTAGGTTGAATACGTTTATAAAAAGAAATACCATTGAGGCTGATTCTAGAAATTTTCTGAAGTGTGATAATAAAAACAAAAACAATTATTGGAATCTTAAAATGTGATCTAATGCACTGTACTGTTAAATCCTCATTGAATTTCATGGGAAGCAAAATGTCTTCAAGGAAAAATAAAGCCCAGTAGCCTTTTGAAATAGCACCTTTGGGATTTTAAGGCCTAGCTAATCTACAACCTTTCAGTAAGAAGTATAGATATATAAAAAGCAAAGGAATGCATTTTTATATCTATACAATGCACTAATTTAAAAAATACCTGGCATTTTCTGACACTAGTTTGTGACTGTCATTTAAGGGAAATATACATTGTGAAACATGAAAAAATAGCATAAAGATGCAAGGTGTGGACAAAAAAATAATAATACTGAACCAAAACAAATGATTTCAACTTCTCTTAAATATATATGGGGGCTTCTTTGGCTATCATCAGGGATAAACCATTACATGTTGCAGGTTCATACATCATTGCTTTTTGCTGTCACAATGAAAAATAGAACTTTTTGTTTACTTAAAAATTTGAAATGTCATGAAACTCTGCTTGAAAAATGAGGCAAGGGGGAAAAAAATCAAGTGTCCTCCCTTTTCTGAAAAAGAATGCTGTATTTATTAGGGCAAAGTAGACAGGAAATAAAAGAGATTGTGTGCACTGTTGGAAGCAGATCAACTAGTGTTTACATAGGAATAATTATCATAATCAAGGGAGATAAAGCATGCAACCATGAATAGGGGAACTGATGACAATAGGAACCAAGAATAAGGGATTAAACCTTCAAATGACCCACTATAAGTCCCAATAGATATCTAACGAATAAAGAAAGGTAAAACAAGAACCATATTTCATGGAAGAATGAGAGTCCCCATCTGTTTATAATAAAAATGTACCCTTAGGAATGGGTGTTTAATAGCGCTTGTTCAGGATTTAAAAAGTAAATCAGAGCCATAAATCAGTTGGTATGCTTTTTAGGGGGCGTAGTTTATGAAATATTATATACTTTTCTGATCATTCATTTGGTAAGGGATCTTTTTAAAAAATGTTGAGAAATGTTTATTTAAAGAGGGAAATTAATCTTACTCTTTTTAAAAGTTATTTTTATGTAACTAATCTGTTTATAATGATTAATCTGATGTATTTTTAAAACCTGGTGTAATAGTTTGTGTAGTGTCCAAATGTGTAGCACAATGTGCAGAATGTACCTTTAATCTCTAAGACAATCCAGACAACACACAGATTCTTTTATTGTAACACACTCAACCAAGGAAATAAAGCATTGGAGAACATAAAAAGGGAGTGAACTGGCACAGTCAAGTAATATCCATGGAATATACATGGCATACACATAATTTAGAACTTGCCACGTGCAGGATACAATTAATCCAATTAATTAATCCAATCAACCACATTATAGGAAAGTGACATGTTTGGGCTACCTGGTTTTCCAAGAAAAGGAGAAAGAAAAGTTTAAAACGCAAGATAGGACTCTGTGTTGACAACATATTGGTTGCATTGATCAAGTCATATCTATTTCTTTCTGCTGGCCAGTGTAAAGCTGCTGAGAACGTGACTCACTAGTGTTCGTCTGTCAAAGAAACCTACTGTATATGTAGCACTCCTGAAAAACTGTTACGTGAGGAGTGGATATTAGCATAACTGCTGCTGATTGGCTAATCTAGCGGTGGGAGATTTAAACCCTTGTCAGTGGCTATCTTAAAAGCGGTTTCCTTAAAAGTGATTTCCCTGCCGTCCGCTGGCATTCCATATTTGCTTCAGCTAGGAGAAAATGAAGGTGCTGAAATGTTCCTGTGACTCACCTCTTCATTTACGCGTGAGAACAATGATAATTTTTGATTCAATTAGTGTAATTGTGTACTGCCCAAATGATTGGCAATAATGGAATTTGACTAGATTAGCTTGCTAGTAAAAGTGTATGACGGAGGAAGGGTCACTATAGGTTTGGATAGCATCAAGTATAAATCTACAGTGTTTTATATCCCTCTCTGGGCTTTTCAGATCTGTCTTCTTTGAGCCATCCCTCCTTACTTTTGATCTTAATTGACAGCTATTTTTCACTTTTTGAAAGCTGAACATCTCTTCATCTTAAATATCGTGTTTACCTGTATGACAACTGTCCATTCTAATTCTAAGACCTCATTTCTGGCAAACACAATAAATATGAACTTGTGCTAGTCTCTTGTTTATAAATGTTTCTCTGATTGTCATAACAAACATTTTTCGAAAACCTAAATCAATATACTGTGGCCTAACATAGGATATAAACAAAAACAAACATATTTTTCTATAGATACTTCAGGGGTTTTTTTTCAAATTAGATCACCTTTTAAAATAGAAATGTAGATAAACTAAGTATCCTGGTTGGGAAATGTTGAACTTCAGATCAGTGTTCTCTCTAAAAAATTTTTGGGGTGGGCGGAAAAGTATAGTGTCTGAGCGACAGTCCCTTCGGGACTGGGCGACACAGAAATAATAATAAAATTTCCCTCTCGGCTTCTGGGCAGGTTTGGAAAACTCTGAGTTGATGATGATTTTTAAGTGAGCGATTGCTCACTGCTCAGCTTAGAGGGAACTATGCTTCAGATGATTGTAGTCCAAATTTGGTAGCTTTGATATTGTCACCCCAGCGAGCGACACTGGTAAGGTTGTACCTCGAGGACTTAACAGTTCACTTGAACGATGATGATCATTCAAGCCACTCCCACATGGTCACATGGCCGGCAAGCCACTCTTACCCAGTCACATGACCATTAAGCCATACCCACAAAATAAACCACACCCACAGTGTGGCAGTAAAAATTTTGGCTGCCCAATACTGAAGATAGAGAGATAGATATTACAGTGATCCCTCGATTTGCGCGTTCTCGATTAGCGCGAAACGCTGCAACGCGGTTTTTCAAAAAATATTAATTAAAAAAATAAAATATTAAAAAATAAAAAATAAGTCCACGCTAGTTCTCTCTCTCTTTCTCTCCCTGTTGCCGGCGTGGTATAGGAGAGAGAAAGAGAGAGGCAGAGGTCGGGCGCATTACCGGGAGGTGGAGGCGGCGTGGGGACGCTGGGTGCCGGGGACTCCGAGGAGGGGGTGGACGTCTGTTCCCTGAATGGAGACCGCCGGCCGCTCAATCGGGCCGGCAGGGAACAGAATGGAGCCTTCCGCGGCGGGGCTGGTAAGGGGGGAAGCCGAGGGGGGAGCCGAGCCCAGCCCCATGGCATTCGCTTTCCTCCCGCCGGCAACGGAGTCCGGCGCTGGGGCCATGCGGGGCCGCTCATCCAGGGGGGCGTGTGTGGACTGGCAAGCGGCAAGCGGCAAGTGATCTGGCGGGAAGACCAAGGGAAGGTTCCTTCAGCTGCCCAACACCTGATCCGCTCCGCAGCGCGGCAGCAGCGAGGAGCCGAAGATGGGGTTTCCCCTTTGCCTTTACCCCATCTTCGGCTCCTCGCTGCTTCTGCGCTGCGGAGCAGATCAGCTGTTGGGCGGCTGAAGGAATCTTCCCTTGGTCTTCCCCGCCGCCCACACGCAAACTCCACCATCTGCGCATGTGCGGCCATGAAAAAAATGGCGCACATGCGCAGATGGTGGTTTTACTTCCGCATCCAATATAACGCGGAAATCGGTTAGCGCGGGAGGTCTTGGAACGTAACCCCCGCGCTAACCGAGAGATCACTGTATATAGATATAGATATAGATAGAGATAGAGATAGAGATAGAGAGATAGATAGAGATAGAGATAGAGATAGAGATAGAGATAGAGATAGAGAAAGAGACGTAGATATAGATACAGATTGTGGAATAATTAATATATTAATTTTCAAGCCCTGGCTTATTGGTATAAGGCATCCAAATGAATGTCTACTATAGCAGAGATGAATAAATTGTTTTTTATAACTAAAAAAAATGGTCTTAGCTACAAACATTCATTTATAAATTTCATCATATATTGATGCATTACTCTTGAAACTGCTGACCAAGGTCATTGTGTTGTCATTGTGCTAGCAGATTGGAATAATGTTTAGATGCATTTTTTTAGCAGCCGTAAGGGAGGTTATTTAGGTAGTTTTATCTTTTGTATAGAATATTGTTTAGTTTGCTTTGTGTCTTTTACTGTCATGGAAATCTTTAATTAATAGTAACGTGCAGCTCATAAAGATACAGAAGGACAAATTTGTTGTAAAGTGCTCATATAACAGATTGGTAAGAAGAACACATTTAGGAAATAACAATTGTATATATCAACCATCAGAGCTGAGAACTCCCTGTCAAAAATCTAATAATGATTTCATAAGGTTCATTTCCAAACTAATGAAAAATGAGATTATGAGAAATTTTGTAATTAAGAACCAATGCCCAATGGTTATATTATAGATATGAGAAATCCTGCATATAGTTTTGAAAAGATTTGTTAATTGCAGATTGGGAAATTAGAAACCCCTCTTTGGTATTACAGAAGAGTTAGCAAGGCAATGATGTGAGATATGGGCTGCTGCCCTGACCACAGCATTCAAATAAACCCAATTTATTTAAGTAGGATTTTCATGAGAGCTTCAGCTTGAAGACAGGTTCTGATTTGAAAATTTAGCTGAAAGAGTAGAAGAAGAGACCCTCTGGTTTACTATCCACAATAATGACAAATTTTCAATAACACGCTCTATTAAAATCTAAGACAAAGTTTAGCAAAATCCTTTGCACCATATGGTTGGGGCATCTTTCAGAATTCATAACATGTCACATATATGCACATCCAGGTCCATTTGTCTCAAACACTGAATTAGGAAGAACTACCACATTTTTAAAATAAATCGGGTTGGGAACTTAAGGGAAAGTGTGACTGCCATTAAGCTCCCCAGGGACCGCCTTCTGCCACACGAATCCCAGCGACCAATTAGGTTCCACAGAGTTGGCCTTCTCCGGGTCCCGTCGACTAAACAATGTCGTTTGACGGGGCCCACGGGAAGAGCCTTCTCTGTGGCAGCCCCGACCCTCTGGAACCTGCTCCCCCCTGAGATTAGAACTGCCCCCACCCTCCTGGTCTTTTGCAAACTCCTTAAAACCCACCTCTGCTGTCAGGCATAGGGGAACTGAGATTACTTCCCCAGGCTTATACTGTTTATGTATGGTATGTTGTGTGTATGTTTTCTTAAATTATGGGTTTTTAGTTTTAATTATTAGATTTGTATTGTACATTGTTTTTCTATTACTGTTGTGAGCCGCCCCAAATCTGCAGAGAGGGGCAGCATACAAATTTAATAAATAAATAAATAAATAAATAAATAAATAAATAAATAAATAAATAAATAAATAAATACATACATACATACATACATACATACATACATACATACATACATAATTTTTAAAGAGACATTTTAAAAATTTCAAATTATTACAGCCTAAGTCCTGGCCTACAAAGTTTATGCTCAAGGTAAAGGAAATTGCTTTTATTGATAATGGGGGGGGGGAGCAATGCCACTGACATCACATTTCCACAGTTTTTACCACTTTTCCACAGTCTTTCGCTAAAAGGAGACAGGACGACAAAGGTTAAGACTGAGAAACTTGCTAATGTTTACAGTCTCTTGGTTGCATGACCTAAATCCCTGCTAGTCAAAATCCAATAGATCCAACTGCCAGGATTATAACACTTGTGAGGCTGTGCAGTGAGTGAATATGAAAGGCAGCATTAACAGAGATGAATAGGCTTTTTGTAATGAGTGAACAAAGGTTTAAGCTTTCAGGAAAGGCTAAAACTCTGGAAGGTATTCAGACACATATTCATAGAAGAAGATGAACGGTGAATGAACATTAATTTCCACCACTAAGTTCTGATTATATTTTCTCATCTAATAAAATGGGAAATGGGAAAAAACAGGAAAATATAAATGGGGAAAATGGGGTGTGGAGAAAAAATGATCTAGGACAGATTCAATCTAGAAGTAAAGATACATTTTCTAACGGTGAGAACAATAAACTAATAGAACAGTTGTCTTCAGGAGTTGTGGGAGCTTCATCACTGGAAGCTTTCAAGAAGAGATTGGACTGTCATCTGTCAGAAATGGTGTAGAGTCTCATGCTTGGGCAAGGGTTGGATTAGATGATCTACAAGGTCCCTTCCAACTCTGTTACTCTGTTATTTTGCTGTGAGACTTGGCCCATAGAAATCCCAATAGTCAGATTTAACTGAAAATCATCATCGTCATCATCCAATATACATATGAACATAAATTTTCTCCATTCCTGAAGGCAGAAGTCATAACTGCCATTAATGGAGTAAAGACTCAGCATATGCTTATTCAAGGGTTTGTTATTATCTGATGTAAAATGTTAGTGTTTTCCGAATTAGAAAAGAACAAATTATCCATTAGTTAAATAATTAAGCTGTTGTTTTCACAGGTATCTGTAGGATACGGAATAGAATAGCCAACATGGCAATCCAACAATGAAATCAAAAACATTGTCTATTTTTAAAGTGTGTCATGTCATGTGAGCATGACACTAGAGTTGTCCAAACTGTAAAAGCTACTTTAGCTTTTTATTTTTTGGATTCACATTATCAGATTTTTAGGAAATTATGTTAATCCATATACTAGTCCTTTATAATTTTGCCTTGTTTTACAAGCCATGATTATATGGATATTAGTCTTCTCATCGTTCCTATCACCCATCTCATCCCACTTATGACTGCATAATTTGTTGCTTGTATCTTTACAATTTATGTTAATATTGATTGTTTCCTGATTGCTTATTTGTACACTATGACAATCATTAAGTGTTGCACTCATGATTGTTGACAAATGTATCTTGTCTACACTGAGAGCATGTGCACCAAAGACAAATTCCTTCTGTGTCCAATCACCCTTGGCCAATAAAGTATCCTATGTTCTAGTCTATGTTCTATATTCTACAATGAAAATGGAGGGCATCTTTCTTTTATATTCCATGCAGTGCCTTGCGCTATAATCGTCTATATTCTAGGCTGCACTAATGCCATTTTTCAAAGGATGTGATTGAATCTGTTTATATGGTACTGTAAATAAAGTAATCATAAAAAGTAATCATAATGTTCTTGGCTACAAATGATCTTTTTGGAGTTATGCTCTGTGCACAGCACATTCTTCTCTGAGATTTGAAACAATGAAACAGCCAGTTAACAGAGTTAAACCAATTAGTTGTGAGAGCATCAATAGGACATTTCAATGGTATATTGAAAAATAACTATTAGGTGGCTAACAACATTAGGAGAAAGTATCTGCATTCCATACTTTTCAAGCCTTTCCATTTAGAATACTGGTTCAATGATTTCTGAAATGGGGAAACAATAATTAAGACAAATTTCTTTTGAACCGCCAGTGGCTGTTTCTCATAGACTAATTCTGTGCTGTTTGAGCATCGGTGAAAAATAAAGATTACAATTTCAGTGTTAATGATCTTCCCACTCTATTATTTTCTTCTTTATAATTGTCAAGGGACACAAAAGCCAAAGCTGTGCCTTCTGTAGTCAATGTCATTTCAGGCCTGTTCCTGCAAATAAGGCCTAAGCTTAAATTGCACCTCTTCAGGTCATGAGATAATGTAATTGAATTAACTTTCATCCCAACAAAGAGACAGTAAAATCACACTAAAATGAATTTGTCAGAAGAAATATAGACTGTAGCTCTCACAAGGCAGAGAATTTTTCTTCCATTTAAAGATCAGTTAAACATACTACAAAAACATATATTGGTCACTTCCTAGGCTTCAATAAAGACAAATGACCATCCTGACATTTTCCTGGGGAAATGTACATCTTTACAGGTAAGAGTAGTGTGACCAAATGTCCCGCTTTTGGCGGTAGTGGCAGTAGCAGTGGCAATGGAGGCAGCAGCAGCATCGACCACAACAGCAGGAGCAGCACACAAAGGGGCAGCATGGGGAGGTGGAAGAAGAAGGGGAACTTCCTAAGCTGCCAAGGCTTGTCAAGGTGCATTTTACAAGCCTTGGCAGCTCGGGAATTTTACCCCACCATAAATGAATTTTCACAAGCAACAAAAAACTACAGTGGTACCTCGAGATACGAGTTTAATTCGTTCCGGACCTGGGCTCTTAAGTCGAGCAGCTCTTATCTCGAACGACTTTTCCCCATAGGAATTAATGTAAATAATTTTAATTGGTTCCAGCCCTCAAAAAACTCACAAAGTTAGTCTAAATTATGCAGAAAGACATGTTTTTAATGAAGAAATGTACATGTACATATAAATGAATAATGAAGTTTCTTTCACTTAACTTGTAAACTTTCTTAAACTTTTAAATTTACATATGTTCAACTTCTCTGCCACCCAATCCTGTAGGACAGAGGTCCCCAACCCTTTTTGCACCAGGGACCGGCTTTAAGCGATCAAGAGAGGAATGGGTGAATGAATGGACGGAGGGTGGGAAGGAAGGAAAGAGGGAAGGGACAGGAACAGAGGAAGGAAGCAAGGAAACTTATGAAAGGGGAGAGTAAGAGAGATATGAGTGAAGGGAGGGAGAGAGGGAAGAAGGTGGGAAGGAGAAAGAAAAGAAGAAATAGAGGAAGGGAAGGTAAAAGAGAGAAAGAAAAAGAGCAAGAAAGAAAGAAAGAAAGAAAGAAAGAAAGAAAGAAAGGGGGAAGGGACAGGAACAGAGGAAGGAAGCAAGGAAACTTATGAAAGGGGAGAGTAAGAGAGGAATGAGTGAAGGGAGGGAGGGAGGGAAGAAGGTGGGAAGGAGAAAGAAAAGAAGAAATAGAGGAAGGGAAGGTAAAAGAGAGAAAGAAAAAGAGCAAGAAAGAAAGCTGCAAGCACCCCCCCCCGAGCCCCCCAGGCCGGCTGCAACCTTTTAAAACATGTGCGCCGCTTCGCAGCTGTCTCCTGAAGCCGAACGCGGAAGTTAGCGTTTGGCTTCAGGAGACAGCTCCTTGGCGCTTGTATCTCGAATTTGGGCTTGTAAGTAGAACAAAAATATCTCTCCCCTCCCAGCTCTTATCTCGAGTTGCTCTTAAGTAGAGCAGCTCTTATGTCGGGGTTCCACTGTATTGTGTTAATTTGGAAATCAGACACTGCAAAAACCCCACAGTTTACTTCACCCTTACTTTTGTATCAATAGCATTATCATAAGCTTTAACAACTCAAGTCCCAATATTAGAGATGCCTTCAGATGTTTTTCCTCCAAAGTGATATATACTAGTCAAAGTTCCATCCATTTAGAGGTGATATTCAGCTGGTTTAGAATGGTTTGGGTGAACTGGTAGCAGAAATTTTGAGTAGTTCGGAGAAGCGGCAAATACCATCTCTAGCTGGCCCCACACTCCAGCCCCTGCCATTCCCTGCCCTATATTCCCTTGTTGTTTAACTCAACTGATTTATGTGTCAGAATGAATCGTTAAATAACAGCTCAGCATTCAAAGCACTCTCATAGAACTGGTAGGAAAAGATTTGTATGCAACCACTGCATCCAATGTAGCATTCCTGTCATCACATTATCCACATTTGAGTGCCTGGCAATCAGCTTATACTTATGACAGTTGCAGCACCCTGAGATCTTGTGATCACCATTTTTGACTTCACTGTTAGCTTCCCACAAATTAAGTCAATGGGGAAACTAGTAGGAAATATATAGGGGCACCAGTTGCCCCTATAAGTTATTTCTGCCACTTTTTCACATAAAGAGCTCTACTCTAGAGTATGAAAATGCACAGATCTCATACTTTGCATAACTGTCCATTCATCTACACTCCATAGCACAGGCATATTGTAGGCTGGCCCTCTCTGACCTACCCATATTCTCTAGTGCCCACCACTCGAACTTACCTCCCCTCCTGCAACACCTGCGCACACCTCCATTCTATATGCCTTAGACTTCTGCCTCTTTCCTCTGTAATGGAATGCTGGCTTATGTAGTTTTCTTGATCTAATTAAGAATGGATTATGACGATGGTGATAATGATAATAACTATGATGAAAATAATGGTGACAACAATCCTTCAAGGTATATGCTGCATTTCAACCCAAAGGATATGCTTTATGCTCATTAGGTACTGCAATTATATATGACTTACATATATTGCCAAGAGGTAATATTAGGATTCATCTCAAGTAAAAGAGGTTCTAACCACTTGAGGCATTAAGAGGCATTTCTATTTCTTCATTGTCTTCTCCTTGATAACAGTTGCTTTATTGACTTCATTCAGAGAAAAGATTGAAACAATGAATTATGTGATAGCCGAGAGAGCTGCCTACATGGGATGCCCTAAGTATCACAAGGAATCACTGTGAGATCTTTCTGGGAGTGATAATGTAATGAAGAGCCATTCTAGAGGACTATATCTCCTAAGTATTCACTAAGAGGGCAAGCAGCCAGGGACATAGCCCAATTTGTCATTTGTATCAGTCTGTTACCCAAAGCAGCGACTTCATTTTACTTAACAGTAAGCTAGTCCTATATAGCAGAATTAGGGTACATCTGAAAATAAGCCAAAAGCTTTATAATTTTATATATACTTTGAAAAGCCCAGTGGAATTGCCTTACTTAAGCTATACTTCTGAATCGGAAACATCAAGATAAAATCCCTGTTGTTGAGCTAGCTGTTTATTTTAATGAATGAAAATGTCAATGGTGTTCCCAAGTATGCAAGCTCAAACCCAGCAGAATGTGCACGTAAATCAGGTGACTGTTCAAGCAATAGACGGGAAATGAAATCCTCAAATTGCTTCACCCAGAAAAACACCACTAAATAAGGCCTCGGGGAGACATTTTCCTACAAATCTGCAAACAGTTACTTATCTAGCTCACTTAGTATTGGTTGGTATTTATTGAGGTGAGACCTGTGTTGCTTTATATTGACATATTAACTACATACTGTCTGGCTTCCAACCAGTGACTGAAATCTTAATAAAATAGATGAAAGCAACAGGAAACACTAAGTTTTAGAATTTGTATTTGACTGGCCTACAGGCCTTCTACTTTCATAGCAGAAATGGGAGGTAGATAATGGGCTAGCATTATGTTTCTTAACATTGGCAATTTTAAGATATGTGCATTTCAGTTTCCATAATTCATCCAACATGTTGGCAGGGGAATTCTGGGAGTTGAAGTTCACACATCTTAAATTTGCCAAGACTGACAGATACTGACCTAGCAAGAGAATTAGACAGAAAGCTAGAAAGTGAGAATCAGACATAAAAATATGAGTTCCACTTATAGCTACTGTTCTTTTAGCATAATTAAAATTACTACATGTATTCCATTATTAAATGAACAACTTAAATACAAAAGCCAAGCATGACATGGTTATGACCTATAAAGCCCTTCATGGCACCGGGCCAGGTTATCTCCGGGACTGCCTTCTACCGCACGAATCCCAGCAACCAATTAGGTCCCACAGAGTTGGCCTTCTCCGGGTCCCGTCAACTAAACAATGTCATTTGGTGGGACCCAGGGGAAGAGCCTTCTCTGTGGCGGCCCCGGCCCTCTGGAACCAACTCCCTCCAGAGATTAGAATAGCCCCCACCCTTCTTGCCTTTTGCAAGCTTCTTAAAACCCACCTCTGTCATCAGGCATGGGGGAATTAAGATATTCTTTCCCCCTAGGCTTCCACAATTTATGTATGGTACGTTTGTATGTATGATTGGTTTTAAAATAAGGGTTTTTAGCTTCTTTAGTATTGGATTGTCCCATATTGTTTTTACCACTGTTGTTAGCCGCCCCGAGTCTACGGAGAGGGGCGGCATACAAATCCAATAAAATGAAATGAAATGACATACCAACTATATCACAATATTCTATCTAATAAGTGTATGCCTGCCTTGCTGTGCACAATGTTCATATGCATAGCTTGCTTTAGAATTATAATTGATGCAAGCTTAAATATATTTGCCTCATGTGATATATATATATATATATATATTGGGGGGGGGTATGTAACATATTTTTGCTGATAATGAAAAAGAAGGGAGACTACTATAGATCTATTTCAGGCTTATTTGCCCTCATTAGGTAGCCACACTCTTACTGGGATTTGTGTATATGGTTACATATTTTTACTGATAAGTAAAAAAGAAGGCAGCCTAGTATAGATCTATTCTGAGCTTGCTATGCTCTCATCAGCTAAACCTACCCTTATAGGGATTTGACTTATCAGCAAAAAATATGTAACCATGTAAATTATAATTTGTTGACTATAAAAACAATTACTTGCCTTGGAAATGGCCCCTCCATGGGGCCAAGAGGCAAAAGGAAAGGAAAGTTGCTTCCTCCCATATTTGGGAATACCAGAATGATTTTGAAAGAAAACAATATATACTGCTCAAAAAATAATAATAAAGGAAACACTTAAACAGAATATAACTCCAAGTAAATCAAACTTCTGTGATATCAAACTGTCCACTTAGGAAGCAACACTGATTGACAATAAATTTCATTTTGTTGTCAGCACATTCAACTTTGTACAGAACAAAGTATTCAATGATATATTTCATTCATTTGAGATCTAGGATGTGTTATTTGAGTGTTCCTTTTATTTTTTGAGCAGTGTATATGTATGTATGTATATATGTATGTATGTATGTCTTAGCATATTTGGGTGTTTTCCCATGTAAGGTTGATAGAATCCTGGTATTGTTTCAACGAGGTCGCACTCGTCATCTTCAGGCTGGTGCTTTCAGCTTTATGCTCAGGTGAACAAAGCATGATCTGAGCTGCCATCCAGGCATGAGCAGCAGCCGGAACGCCCGGAACCATCATTCTGCTGTGTAAAGCGGAGCGCGTAGGCCCACTCCAGTTGCAGCTGGGTGTGCACACGCATGCACGAGCAACCGGAGCAATTCCGGTAAAAAATTACAATGTTTTTTTTGCTTCTGCACATGCACAGAAGCAAAGAAACTGGCCATTTTTGCTGCCAGAAAGATGTCTGCGTGTGAGATTTTGGCTGCTGCACATGCACAGCAGCTGGAATCTTGCTGTGGCACCTAGAGTGGCAGCTGCCAAAGGTGACCTGCCTGTTCTGGCTGCTGCCCATCTCTGGCCATGCACCTGTTCTTTCATGCCGCAGGAGTGAGATGCCTGCAGTGCAGGAGAGCACTATGCCTGCGGCGTCCCTGCAAGCAAGGTAGGGGCCTGGGGATGGCAAAAAAGCATCCCAATGGGCCAATCGAAATTTCAGAAATTAAATGGAAGTGGAGCTATCCTACTACTCACCATCAGATAGTTGTAGCCAGGCCTCTCACATCTCAGCCCATTTCTTCTAAAGCTGGCAAAACCTTCCTGAAGGCCTCTGTAGCCAATAACAGAGCTCTGGATCAATATGGAGCTCTGTTATTGGCTGCAGAGGACCTCAGAAAAGCCTTGCTGACTGCAGAAGAAATGGACTGAAGTGTGGGAGGCCTAGCTGCAACTGTCCAAAGCCAAAGAAGTTTCTGAAGACCTCTGACAGTGAAAAGGAGGCTGGGGCTGATGCACACAAATAAACTTCCGGTTGGCCCATTAGACCATTTTTGCCTTTGGGGGAGCAAAACCGGCCAAAAAGAAGACTAAAAATCAGCTGCCCAGTGTTCACATGTGCGATAGAGCTGACACAGGGCAACATCTCATGTGCCCTCAGATATGGCTCTGTGTGCCATCTGTGGCATGCGTGCTATATGCGCCATCATTGCTATATATTATTAAAATGAATAGCAATAGCACTTATACTTCTCAGTGCTTTACAACCCTCTCTAAGTGGTTTACAGAGTCACCATATTGTCCACAACAATTGGATCCTCATCTTATTGATCTCAGATGGATGGAAGGGTGAGTGAATCTTGAGCCAGTCAGGATTGAACTGCTGGCAGTAGGCACAGTTAGCCTGCAATACTGCATTCCAACCAATGCTACTTCAATGAATGCTAACCACTGCTTCTTCAAGACTGATATATGAACTTAAAGAGATTCCTATGATAATATTACTGGATACTTTGGAAAGATCGATAAGATGTAGTGATTAAAGTCCGTTAGAACCTTAATACCGTGGAGGCAATGGATAAGAGCCCCAATCATTTGTTCAGAAAAAGAGTTCTTTTATTATAAAAGTAAAAATAAACATTGTCTCAGTAGACAAAATAACAGAGTACCTTACATAATGGAGTCTAAGGCAGAGAGAACAAAGGGATATAGAGACACAGCATAAAGAAGGAAATGATGTGGCAGGATATTACATCAAAAGTAGGAGGATCTTTTAATAAAGGCACACAAGTTAACTCTTTAATTACTAAATGTCTCTGAGGCTGGCAATATTCAACGTGACAAAAAATCTCCAAAAGAAGAGCAAATATCAATTCTTATCAAATTTAAAATTTCCTTAGGCATATGAGAGTTTTTAACTTTTGTAATCTTCACATCTATCATCCATTTTGAGTTCTATTTCCTAGTGAAATTAAGTAATTCTTCTCCAAACCTTCATGACATAACTAGAAAGTTATTATTTCTATTATCTGAATTTTTTAATTTCTTGATCGAAGTTAGCCCAAAAATTGTTTTTACAGGTTTAAAGTTATAAATATTATTTTATTGAAATGCAAATAAGCTGGAGAAGGAAATAAATTAAACAGATTACTTAATTACTATAATATTTTTTAATGTTAGTATTTTGTGATGTTTTATATTTTTCACGTTCTTGTTTTGTTGTAATCTGTTTTTAATGCCTTTATAAGCATAAAGATGAGACATACATTTAATAATAAATAGACAATAAATAAAATGCTGAGCCTATAATAATATTAAATATAAGCACTTAAGTCTAAGCCTTTGAACTGCTGTGACTTGACAGCCCTATGGGTAATGCATATGATATAAACTAGAGCTTTGACATGTAGCTTATGCTGGTTGAAACACGATTGTCTGCTGGCTGATGACTCTTTCACAGAGATGTAGTCTGACACAGCTGTTTCTTTAGTCTCCCCTTCAGACATGATGCTACTCCCCTTATAGGCTTTTAGTAGCTCGAGGAATATAAAAGTAGGATTGAGATATTTAGCAGAAGAAAGAAATGTGTATGTGTGAGGGGGGGAGCCTCTGGGTTCACATTTTATATCAATTCTTGTAGATCAAAACTATACAATATTGTTGCAGGGGAACAAAGATGATAGCAAATATGTTTTCTTTTGCATTGTAATAAATATATCCTGCTAAAATACCCAGAGCTATATTTACAAAGTCTTATTGCTTGGCGAAGAACATGCATTCTCTTCAAGACAGATTTAAAGATTACTAGACAATTGGCAAACAAGAATAAGTAAAAGACTTGTGCGAGGAATGTATTCTCCAGTCTACAGCCACTATAGAATGTAATTATCACAGAGTTGGTAGGGATTATTTGGATATATTTGCCATTTGAGAGCATAGTATTTTGTATTCAAGCCTGCTTACAATTAACAAGTAAATGAAATACCAAATATTCCATGATCCAAGTGTGAATTGGAATGCATCATTTAAACTAAAGTATGAAGCATGCACTAGACAGAGGGACATTGGAAATTGCTCAGGAGAAAATGACTCCAATTATTTTATTTCTTTTAATTAAAACAATTCGGATGCAGTGTTTATATAGTGACATTCAAATGAGCTACAAAATTGCTTCAGTTGATCCTTCTGCTTTTTCTATGCATCTCTAGAAATTAAAATTGCAAGCACAGAGCTACTGGATAGTTTAAATATATATCTCATTTGTAGTGATGAAAAATAAATGGAAAGCATAATCGATAGAAAGTTGGTCTATTGTCACATGAAAAAAAAGCAAATTAATTTTGTCTTTGAATTATGTGTGGCTGAATTTACAAGTAAGGCTTAGCAGCATTCTTTTTTTTTTAATTAAGGTTTTGAAAGATCGTAAATCTTAGTTTCTCCCTGTATACTAATACTTAATTTGTTCCATATTTACTTTGAAAAAGGTCTACCTCTTCTTGTTAGTAAAAATTCTCATTTGTTTATTAAGATGTTTTAAAATGGTATAATAAAGTTGTTTCCTGGGGGAGAGGGGTGGCAACATCTCTCTACACAATTTAATAATCATTTAAAAAAGAACATTATACAGAAGGCACTGTAGCAAAATTATTTTACAAAATACAATGTATGCCTGTGAGTCAGTGATTTTCAACCTTTTTTGAGCCACGGCACATTTTTTACATTTATGAAACCCTGGGGCACATTGAGCGGGGCGGGGGGAGCCTAAAAAAAGTTTGGACAAAAAAAATCTCTCTCTTCCTCCCTTTTGCTCTATTTCTCTCTCCCTCTTTCTCTCCCTTCCTTCCTCTTTCTTTATCTCTCTCCATCCCTCTTTCTTTCTCTTCCTTCCTCTCTTTTTTGCTCTCGTTCTCTCTCCCTCCCTACCTCCCTCTATGTCTTTCTCTTGCTCTCCTTCTCTCCCTCTCTTTCTCTCTCTCTTTCTCTCTTGCTTTCTTTATCTTGTTCCCTTTCTCTCTCTCTCTCTTTCTTTCTCTTTCTCTTGTTCTCTTTCTCACTCGCTCTTTCTCTCTCTTGCTTTCTTTCTCTTTCTTTCTTTCTCTCTCTCTCTCTCTTGCTTTCTTTCTCTCTCTGAACTTCGCGGCACACCTGACCATATCTCACGGCACACTAGTGTGACGCGGCACACTGGTTGAAAAACACTGCTGTGAGTGATGGAAAACATTTTCTTGGCGAAAGGCTATGAATAATGGGCTCAGTATGATAAAACCTTTTGGATTGCAACTTTCTCTTCTTTAAGGCACATTTTTCCATTAAGAATATAGAAGAAGATGATTATCCCTGACTCTTTATCACTGAACAATTTATACCTCTGGACAAATGGTTTGACCATCACAGGAATTTGATTTTTTTGTATGGTGCTGCCTCTTAGTCAGGCTAAATGATATCACGATTGAGCAACTTATTGGGGTCCCTCTCTGATATATGTTTCAGCTGCTCACAAAGTTAGCAAGACCAAAACTAAATTAAATCAAAGTCATACAAAACTGGTGGAGAAAGCAAAAAAGTAACACAAATCTTTTCAAACACATCACTCAGCAATTTGTCAGAATGGTTTCCATCCATGCAAGTTTAAACATAGATGTTTTGAAATTGGGTAACTAGCTATAATCAGATAAAAGGTGAATCTATGCTCACAAGAAGTCCAAATTTTGATTTTCATAATCTGTAGCAGAACTTAAAGTCAAAATTATGGCCCCAATCACAATACACTTAAATATGGGATGGATCTTCAATTCCATAAACATTAATACCATATTAATTTTTTTTAGTCACCTTCTCTCTCCCCTTCTCTATTGCTTGATGCAGTGACATCAATAATAATGGAATAACAAAATCGATATTTTTTTTAATAAAAAAAACCCAGGCCTATTAATTGGTAGTGAGGACAAATATCTAGCTCACACCTGGGTATCTCAGGGTGTGATGTGATCTTCATTCTTATTTATCTGCAAGCAACGTCTGAGTGACATTGTCAGTATGTGATAAAGTCTATAAAGACCTCCATGGCATGAGGTCATTGTGAAACTGCCTTTCCCTAGCTGTTTCTATCCATTCCACTAAGTTGAACAGAGGGAAGTGATCCAATTCCCTTTAGTTACATAATGTCATCTTATACATGCTTTTTCTGTCACAGTGTCTGGGTTCTGAAACGTCATATACTCCAAAATCAGGTTGCTCTCAACTTTGCTGGGTCTTTTATAAAATGTTAGAGAGCTGGATGTGCTCTCTCTGGAAATTTGATGGTCCTTTGAGAGATTTCTGTTTATTATTTTGTTGGGTTCATCCTTGATTGTTGGCTTTTCAGTCTTTGTTAGTTTTTAAAATTGTTTTAATGAAGTATTAGCTATCCAGACACATTCAAGAGTTGGGCAGCCATATAATGAATTAATAAATAAATGTGGGGGAAATGTGATGCTGAACAAATGATTATTTAATTCCAAAGTTTCACCACTAGACTATGTGTAGCTTGTATTGTTATGTTGGTGGGCTTTGTTTTGGAATAAAAACAAAATTGAATGAGTACCATAATTATAAATCATAGTCTGAAACTTCCAAGATATGAGTAAACAAGCTGAAACTAAAATATGTAGATAGTTCTAGGAATTAATAAAAAAATTAAACTTGTTCTTTAAAAAAAGGAGTCTTTGGAAAGATCCAAATATATTTGCCTGGAAGTTGGTCTGAAAATAGGGTTAATATTCTAGATCATCTAATTATTAATGATACATTTAAAACTTTAGGGAATTTACAAAACTAATATCACTAGCCTAAAACTAATGTATGGGAAAGCATTTAATTTAAAAACATTCCTAACAGCTATTTTTAATAGCTGATCATCTCAGCTATTAAAAATAGGAAATATGTGTCTTACTCTCTTAAACTTGTTGTTTACCTCATTTTTATATTGGAGATGCAATAAATTTGATATATTATTTTGTTATGTCCTCTAGTTACTTTGTATTTATTAAATATCTCTATAACTAAAATATATTTTATGAGAGGGATTTAGGATATGAATAAATTCAGTTGTTAAATTATATTTCAAAATTGGAATTTATCAATTAATTACTTAGGAAAAGCTTTAGAAATGAATTATTGTAAAATGATTAAGTATTCTTAGACAGAAACAGGTGCATGAAATATGTAAACTCTTGGTGACTTTATTTGGCAAAATGGAGGGTCTGGACATGATTCTGCATGATCAAAGTTTAATTGGTTGATTAAATGTTGTGCTATATTATTCTTTACCATTTGTTTGTTTGTTTGTTTGACTTCTATGCAGCCCAATCCAATGGGACTCAGCAAAATACCACAGCTAATATATGATTAGCTGTGGTATTCACACATACACACAGAGAGAGAGAGAGAGAGAGAGAGAGAGAGAGAAAGAGAGAGAGAGAGACTTCTGTAAAAATCACAGTATTCTGTAAAAATACTGACTTGCAATAGCTTCAATTTTTAAAGTTCCTAGTTTAAAGAGATTGTTTTTTTGAATATACACATTTATCCAAATATTTTTATATGGAATGTATTTTGTTTTTGTTTTGCTACACCAAAACACATCTGAGTTTTATTTATTACTCCAGATTACAATCTATTTTGTATATATGTGGTTGTCATTACTGCCTCACCCCAGTCAGTCTACACACATCTTATCATATCTATTAATGTTGTATTCTTTCTTTCAATGTGCGGGAGAGCACTGTTATCTGATATTAGGTTCCCTGCTATTTTAAAGAGTGATTTTTCAGTTCTTCTCCCTATAAATTTCCCATCACTTTCAGGCCTTCTTCCTCTTATACATTGAATTGACATCTGTTACTTGTTACGGCTATAACACCTTGTAATTTTTGAAGATACAGTGGTCTATCTACTGACAAACCTTTTGACGTACAAACTGGGTTTTTGCCTCTTCTCCCAAACCAATTTCCACTTATAAACCCAAGCCCGAGTGCATGCATTCTCCTACTGCCACAGGGATCCTTGCTTGCTGCCACCAACAGGATTCCCCGCCTCCAGGCTGCCACTGCTGACTGTTGCTGGTCGAAGCGCCTGTCCTTGCCACTGCCAGGATTCCCCTTTGCCTGCTACTGCTAGGATTTCCCCTTTGCTTGCCGCTGCCACTGGACAGGGACTTTGGTCGACAACCGTCAGCAGTGGCAGTCTGGAGGCAGGGAATCCCTGCAGGCGTGGCAAGCAAAGGGGAAATCCCACCGGCAGCAGACAAAGGGGCAGTAAGGACAGTAAGGACAGGCTCCCTAGCTCTCACTCCATGTCTGGCACCCAATTCCTCTGGGGGAGTCCCTTCAAGGCCCCCAAAGCAGCTGGCTTTAATTTTCCTGCCCTTCTGCTGTCCCCCACAATTTTTCCACTCTCTTCTTCATCAGCAGTTGGGAGGGAGGAGTTGGGAAGGGTCTGCAGACATGGAAGATAGGAAGAATTAAAGCCAGCTGCTTTGGGTGCCTTGAAGGGACTCTCCCGGAGGAAGCAGGTGCTAGGCATGGAGTGAGAGCCAGTAGCCTGTCCCTGCCACCACTGGGATTCCCCTTTGCTTGTCGCCACAAACACTTTAAAGGAGGGTGGAATCCCCGCCAGCTGACAATCCACCAGGCAGCTTCCCGCGCATGTCAATCCACCCGCAAGGCTCCCCTGCCTCCACCACCTGCCCCTGAACAAGGATCAGAATGCCGGCAGTAATAAGCTAAGGGGTGATTTTTGGGATGGGTTTGCACGCATTATTTGCTTTTACATTGATTCCTATAGGAAAAATTGTTTCTACTTATGAACTTTTCTACTTAAAAACCTGGTCATGGAACAAATTAAGTTTGTAAGTAGAAGTACCACTGCATCATCTTCATGTTAATGTAATGTAAAATTTTGAACAATGATCAATACATATCCCCATGTTTTTGTTACAAAAAAGCTTTCAAAACAAATTTCCATCACATATACAGTCAAAGCTGTTCTTATCTCTATTTTGACATTTCTCTGAATCTTATTGACAAATCCTCCTTTTAAATCTGGGCATTCAAGATATTACTAATGTCTGTACCTAAACCTCTCCCTTGTCACTTAGGTTTAATTGTTTAAGGAGGGTTTACTCCATATTTTTCTAAGAGCTTCATGGCCATTCTACTATCTTTTAATTTTTTTTGCTATGTACAACTTTTAAAATGCCAATTTTCTCATTAGACACTTCCTTACTGATTGTTGAATCACCTTTTGTTTAAATTATTAAGGATTTCTCTTAAATTATTCTGCTTTTCAAATAGAACAAAAACCTGTTTGCACTTTCAGCAATTCTATTTTTTATATATCCTGTGATATTTTAAATATTCATGGTTTCTTTATTTGATAATTATTTCCCTATATGACTACATTGAAAGAATGATATCCCAATTGGGCTGAAAGTTCCAGATGGTCACTAAATGGCAACAAAGGCCCTGCTGTCATCTTTATCTCAGATGGCCTAGTGGTCCTTCAGATTGTTATGGCCCAAATATTGGAGCCATGTTAATTCTTCAGACTTGCTTGCTAAAGTACTCATAACATGATTATATGCTTCAGTTAGGCTGCAGAGAATTAAACCTTTGCATGGTTCTCCTTAATCTCTTCATTACTCTCACAGAGCTTCCCAGAAAATTCTATTATATTATGTTCTTGTATATCTTTGACTTTCCCAAATTATATATAAATAATTTTCTTAAACTATTTTGGCTTATTCCTCCATGTAGTTTCTGTAAAGCATCTCTTTTTTTTTTGTACTCATCAATTGCTCACCTTCTAATAATAGACTTATAGTAGCTCTGGGCTGTCTGTTCTCTTATATCAGTCTTCTGGTTTTTGTAATGACCTTCTTGTAATAGTACTTCCTATAAATCATCCTTCATTAGAGCTTCAGTTATCATACATGATAGTATGAGTTATACTGTAACTCAATAATCTATACTTGAAAACCTCCACAGATGAAGTCTATAACCTTTCCTGAAGCAATACATGGAATTCAAATAGGCCAGTATTAGCTTATATCGAAAAAAGTTTATTGTAATTTAATGATACATGTCTATAATAAAATATGTAAAGCAAATAGCCTATTAAGTGTCAAGCAAAACGGAAGTATAAAACTGTTAATAAAATTTATAGTACTAAGAAAGAAAAGAACTAGACTATTGGCTAGTTTCTAAAAGGAACTTCTAATATTTTTCTTTCAACACTACTCCTTGAACTTTGAACCTGGCAACTTCTCCACTTTTAAGGAAAATGCTATATGTTTCATAATAAACATCAAAATTGCACCAATTTCCCAATTCAAAAGTCAATGTATATATTTCTTTTTTTAAAAAAAATGTTGTGCTGAACAATAGCAAGCCGTTTTTATTTTTTGGGAATGGAAGAATAATTTTCAAAATTTGGGAAGGAATAAAATCCCTTTTAGGTTTTTAATGTTAAATTGTTATTTTAGACTTAATATTAGATTTGCCATTGTATACTGTTTTATCACTGCTGTGAGCCGCCTCGAGTCTGCGGAGAGGGGACGGCATACAAATCTAATAAATGAATGAATAAAATAAAATAAAATAAAATAAAATAAAATAAAATAAAATAAAATAAAATAAAATAAAATAATAAAATAAAATAAAATAAAATAAAATAAAATAAAATAAATTTTTTTTAAAAAGTATATAGTTAAAAGATTGAAGGGAAGCGAGCAAAATGCACTGGGGATGTAGGATCACCTGCAGCATGGTACTCTCCTCTTGGGGCCCCAGGCCAACTGGCACCTCAGATCTTCAGGCTCTTGCATAAGGTTAGGAGGGTGGGAATGAATCTTATTCAAGAGGCCAAAATGTTGTAAAGGGCTAGAATTATGACAGAGAATGCTCTTTTCCTGGACTCTAACCAGCCAGAATTTAATGACTGATAGGATTTGCATTATGCCTCCTCTGCCAACATGGGTGAGTTGGGCTTGTCCCATAGAGATGAGATGTTGCTTCAGGTATCTTGAACCTCAGTAACCTGAACTCCAGTGGCACAGTAGTTAGAATGCAGTTCTATTGATTTCCAGCTGCTTGCAATTTTGCAGATCGAATCTCACCAGGCTCAAGGTTGACTTAGGCTTCCATCCTTCTGAGGTGGGTAAACCAGCCAGGAGGGACACGGATCCAGTAAGCAGGTGGCAGAACTCACAGCTCCAATGGCCTTGTCCACTTCATCAGGTGTCACCAGATCAAACTCTTCCCAGACAGGTGGACAAGTACGTGCCCCAGTCACCTCGTCTGACTCGTTGTCAGTTGACTCTGTTATCCAATTGGAGTCGAGGTCCGCCCAATTTTGCAGATCGAATCTCACCAGGCTCAAGGTAGACTTAGGCTTCCATCCTTCTGAGGTGGGTAAAATGATTACTAGATTGTTGGGTTCAATATGTTGACCCTGTAAAGCATGTAGAGAGAACTGTAAAAGCTATGTGAATCCATATAGAAGTTTAAGTGCTATTGCTATCACTTCATAGGTTCGTTGTACTTTTGTATGAGAGGTTTCTATTGTATGCTTTGTGCTGAAATTCAACAGGATTTAATTATGAAAATAACCCGAGCTGTTAATGCTAGAATCATCCTATATTTGTTCAGAAGAGAAGAAAAAATGTTTTGACCCATTTACCAGTCACTCCCATCACCGGTGAAATATCTTCATATTAACTGAGGGTCAGTGAAGGTTGTTATGCATAACATAGCACATTTTCTCAATTTTAAACAATGGACTAGGTCTGCCATTATTTCATATATACATAACAAGGCTTTCAAAAAATGTGTGCAGAAACAAATTTCTTATTCTTCTGTCCCTGAGTTACTATTTAGCTATTTTTCTGTCCCTGAGTTACTATTTAGCTATTTTTCTGTCCCTGAGTTACTATTTAGCTATTTTTCCTTCACTGTAATTATATGCCATAGCATCTATCATCAAAAATGGAGAAGTAGTTTGCATTGTTCCAGAAATGATGTATTTCTTCACATCAATTTAATGTCGCTAGAAGCTATAAGAGTTAAGAAAGCATATTTTCAAGTTTCTATAAATAAAATAATTTTTTAAAACAAAAAAAAATACTGCCCAAAGAAGTAAAAGGAGGAGGAGGACGACGACAATGAAGAAGAGGACATGGAGGTTTAGGTAATCCAAGCAAAAAAATCTGGAATAAATTATTAAACAGTGGGTTTTGAGCATTTGTTTGTTTGTTTGTTTAAAAAAAATTAAATATATTTTCATTGGTTGTTGCTTCCTTGAAATATTGTTACTATCTTTTTATTATTTATTTTATTATTAGATTTATATGCCCTCCTCTCCGAGGATTTCTTAAGGCAGTAATGGTGAACCTATGTTACAGGTGCCACATGTGGCATGTGGAACAATATCTGCCCTAGCTCAGCACCAGCACGGATGTATGCATCATCCAGCTGATTTTTGGCTCACATGGAGGTTCTGGGAGGCATTTTTAGCTTCCAGAGGGCCTCTGGTTGGATGGGGAGGACATTTTTGCCTGCTTCAGGCTCCAGGGAAGCCTCTGGAGCCTGGGAAGAGTGAAAAATGGCCCTATGGGGCCCACCAGAAGTTGTGACACAGGCTGTTTCTGCCCTACAGAGAGCCTCCAGGGGGCAGGGGAGGCAATTTTCACCCTTACCATGCATTGAATTATGGGTATGGGCACTCACACTGGCGTGAAAGTGTGCGTGCACATGCTTTCCTGCTTTCATTTTCACTCGAGGGAAAAAAAGGTTCACCATCATTGTCTTAAGGAATGTTTTGTTTTCTTCTCTACATTGCTGAATAGAAAGAAATAATATAATTCAAAGGAAGTATTGACTACCACAAATAAACTATAAATTATCTCCCACCATTCTATATATAATAGGGTGGTGACTTAGGAACGAGATCTCTTAGGAGCTACTTGATAAACTCTGAGTAAAAATATCTCTACCAAATAATCAATCCCCCTGTTTTAGTATCAGGAAAAATTGGGAAAAAATTATGAACAATGAGAGAATATAATTTGAATCCCCAAGGAAGTCTTCTGTTTTAAATATGTTATCAACGTCTTAAATAGTTATCAGCATCTTAATTATACATGCAAAAGAATTATGAATTAGATAAACTATATTTCTCATCAAGGGTTTTTTTCTCCTAATTTCCAAAAGCCATCCAGTTTCTCCATCTTAGAAGCAGTGATTAGTAAACAAGATTTAACAGTAAAATCTGTTTATATTGAACTTTGCTCCATTGAATTCATTGAGGTCACTTCCCAGTAAATGTGATTAGATATTTTAAAAATGAGATTAACTTCTAAGTAACCCAATTTAGGATTGTATATCCAATGTCCATCTTTTCATAATTATGAAATACATTGGTATCAATCAGAGGGAAGAAAAATTATTTATAGTCCAGTTGAGCTTCTCAGTGCAAGTTCTTTTTACACTTTTCTACAATATGTTACTCAAGACATCAAAATATTTCGGAAGCAAAATTGTTTTTTCTCAACAGAGATTACAGGTAGTCTTCAATTTACCACTACAATTGAGCCCAAAGTTTCTATTGCTAAGTGAGGCATTTGCTAAGTGACCTTTTCTCCCTTTTACAATCTATTTGGCCACAGTTCATAAGTGAATCATTACAATTGTTAAGTTAATGCCTTCCCCATTGACTTTGCTTCTCAGAGGTTACAAAAGCTGATCATATGGCCCGGGGTAGGTTCTAACTTACCTCGCTGCCAGTTCACTTCCTCCCAGGCTGCACGGCTGTTCATTTGTGCATATGTCCAAAGCATGTATGTTGATGAGTAGTACGGAAAATTTTAAAAAAAATTCCCACCCCAAAAAACTTTTTAAAAAGATGCATGTACAATGCTGGAAATTCGGCTTCTATTCATGCTCAGAAAAAAATAAAAAATAAATAAAAATAATAATTTTTAAAAAAGATGATAGCACCCATGGATTGGCACCAACTGAACCAGTTCCGTGATGTCATTAGCAGTCATCACCAGCAGTCTCTACCAGTTCAGGCAAACTGGTCCAAACCAGGAGGAATCCAGCTCTGATATGATCCCAGGGCACTGTAATTGTCATAAATATGAGCCAGTTGCCAAATGTTTGAATTTTGATCATATGACCAAGAGGATGCTATAATTGTCATGAGTGTGAAAAAAGGAAAGAAACCACTTTTTTTCAGTGGCATTATAACTTTTGATACTCACTAAAAAAACCTGTTGTAAGTCAAACACTACCTGTATTTTCCTTGTATTATCCAAAGTTACAAGAAGATTGGGCTATAGAGCTGCAGAAAGCAAAGAGGTTGATATTATTTTTATTTTTTATCCAACTTCTGAAATTCAAGAAGAGTGTTTTGCACCTAGTATCCAAAGTTCAAGAGGAAATTACTAATATATTTCACCACACTAGGACAAGTGGACATTTCCATTTCCACATCAGCAGCAGGTCCTTGATCCATCTATTATCACCTACTCCGTCTACAAACCAACACAGCTGTGATACATATTCATTTAGAGACAAAATCCACCCAGCAAAATAAGGACTGTATCAATGCTTAGCTATAAAATTTCCCCTTCTCCTACCTGAATAAACAGTGAGCCTCCTTGATCCATTATTAATCCCAGATTGCTTGGAAAGAGCAAGAATGTAAAAAATATGCTGGACTACCATAGGATATGTGCAGTAAGTGAACAATAGTGAACACCACTCATAAAAACATATACTTAGCTCAGTAGTATTGGGAAATAAGAAATAAGATTGCTGTACTTCATTATACATATTCTCATTTAATTGTATAGAATACGAGTTTAGAACTAAATTCGTGATAATTTAAAATAGGGGCAAAATTCATGCAAGTGCAAAACTTCACAAGAGCTTTGCAGTGCCTGTCTCTAATTCACAAGACAAGTGCAGATTTTGATCTGCATTATAACTTTTCCATAAAAAATATTTGAAGCTATGCGCCAATATAGTGTATGTATATTTCTTGATTATATGCCATTAAGACCTACTGACCACCTAGATGGATTTCTCCATGAAGATCTATCCTTAACCTGTTTTTTCAAGTGCCCCAATGATGTACTGATCTCACAATTGAGGAAAGACAGTAGACACTTTTGAACTTTGCTGCTGGAGAAGACTCTTGAAAATACTATGGACAGCCAAAACAAAATGATGGCTCATTGAAAAATCAGATTTCTCACTTGAGACACAAATGACTATTTGAAAATTATCCTCCTTCCTCCGAGTCTTCGGAGAGGGGCGGCATACAAATCTAAGTAATAAATAAATAAATAAATAAATGTGAAGATCTAGCTCTCTGGAGAAAGGTCCCTAATTCTAGGGAAAGTGAAAGGAAAAATAAGAATATGATCAGCAATGAGTATTGCAATGATGAGTACACCTTTATAAGTCCTGAAAGAAAAGGTTATGAAGAAAATCTAGATGCTTGCCAAAAATTGACAATGACTTGATGGCACATAATCAACTAGTTGTATACATAATGCACAAGTCCATACAGAATAATGCAGAAATGGAAGTGAAGAAATTCATGTCATTTCAGAGCTATCCTAGTCCATAAACTTGCTTATGTTTCTGTTTCAGTTCCAATTCACTGTTAACAATTTTACAGGTGAAAAAAAGTGGCTACTTAACAACTCCACATAATTTCAGCTTTCACTGTGTAATCACTTTCTGTTCTCATGAGAAATAGAAGCAGACCTGTAAAAGTCTTAGTAAAATGATGTGGTCAAAGGATCAACTAGTCTTTTTTATAATTTCAAGGCTGGAATAAAATATTGGTATGGGGATATTGTCACATCAAAAAAAATTATAGTCATTATACTTAAAATGGAAATTACAAACTTATGAAACCAAGAATGCAATGACTTTATGGCAAGCAGATGGTCCCTGTGAATAACAGTTGAAGCTTGAGAAAGAAGCATTAGGATTTGAAATTCACAGAGGACTGAATGAAACAGGAATGAATGAAGCTAAGTCGGAAAGATTTAGCAATTAATTTTATTTTTATCATACAATCTTAACCATTTGATAGTGACAGTAATATAGGAGGTCTTCAACATGTGGCAATGTTTACAGGGTAAAAAAACCCTCTGTTTAAGAGCTTTTAATTTAAGATGGATGGGAATGCTTTAGCCAAAGAAACATTGAAGAGGGTGGGGGTTGAATTCTTTCCAAAGCGGCAATGGTAATAACTTCCATTTCTTGGCCTGTTTCTTTTGAAAGAGGGAAACTTTCAGAATTTGAAATATGATGTGAGTACTAAATACTAAATGTATTTGGCTAAATGACATTATTTCACAGGCAGGAGGCAGGGTAGAAGATGTTAATAATATTTTGAAACTCCAGGAAGATATAAGTCAAAACATGCATGAAGATGCCTGCCAAACTTCTTCCCTAAGAAGCCTATTAGGAGTGACAATTTCATGTTTCATCAGAGCACATGTCCGTGTGTGATATGTTCGGCCATTGTGTTCAGAAAAGGAAAGCAGCATTTGGTTTTCAATATGCTTTTGAAGTCTTAACATCCACGCTGTACTGAACCTAAATTTTGCAGAGATTCTCAGCAAGAGGATCAGGAAAATAATTTTCTTTGTTTATAAAAGGATACAAATTTTGTACAGCTAACATACTAAATGTTTAAGAAGATAGCTAAGTTCTAAGCTTATCAAAACTTACTAGGAACTTGTAGAAATGAATGTAAGAAGATTTAAAATTACAAGGCCCTTTTGTCTTCACAAATTTGTTTTCACTTATGGAAGGGAAAAAAGAAATGATAGATTGGGTAGGACAGAACAACTCATCTCAATTCTTCACACAATAGACAAACAAACAGTTAAGATAAATATGCACTGTAAATTAAAAAAAATAGCACATGGACAAAAACCATGCCCAATATGTTTTGGGCATATGTATTCTGCTTAAATTGAGTTTGTAAAAATCAAAATATAATACAAAAGTTGACCCATTTTTTTGCCAGTACCATATTGAATTTGACATCAGTATTAACATCCCAAGTCAAGCATGAAAGACAATAGGGTACAGGTACCAATAGTTCTTGACTTATGATCACAATTGAGCAAATGTTGCTAAGTGGGAAATTTATTATGAGCTTTCTCCCATTTTATGATATTTCTTGCTACAGTTGGTAAGGGAATCACTGCAGTTGTTAGTTAAGTTACTTTAGTTAAAGTTAGTAGCATGATTTTTAAGGGAACATGGTTTCCCCATTGACTTTGCTGATCAGAAGGTTGCAAAAGGGAATCACTTGAATCCAGAATACAGTATTTCTCATAAAATTTAACCAGCTGTTAAACATCCAAATGTAAATCACATGTCCATGGGAATGCTGCAACAGTTATAAGTGTAACGAATGTCCACAAAGCCCTTTCTTCGGGTCTGTTGTACCTTCAAACAGTCGCTAAAAGAACTGTTGTAAGTTGAGGACTACCTGTAAACATTTATTTTTAAAAGTTTGATCAGTGACAGAGTTGGGGGGCATGGAGGGAAGGTGGAAAGGAAGAAGGAAGGATATGGTGTAAATGAACAGAATAAAATAAATGATTTAATAGAAGCTATCAGAAACAAAATTCTTGGACACAATTTAAATAAATAAAAGTAAATATTCAACATAAAAAGGACAACATAAACTATCCAACCATATCAACTGCCCACCTGCTTCATCTCTTATTAGATTGCTGGCAGCAGTCACCCAATGAAACTCCCACTGCTGAACATCCAGAGAGCTTCATCAGACAATGCACTTTTGTGGCAAACTTATTGCCTCACTACTGTTCGGTAGACGAAAGAAAAACTGGAAGATCCAAAAGGATAATATTTTGGAATTGGGCTATTTCTGGCCTCTGGAGGGCATTGGGGGGGAGGCTCTTTCCACCCTCCCCACTCTCCTAGAAAGGCTCTGAAGCATGGGGAGAACTAGAAGTCAGCAAACAGGCCATTTTTTTGCTTTCCTCAGACTGTAGAAAAGCTCTAAAGCCTGAGGACATGCCACCATGTGCTGGGAGTGAGTGGGGGTCATGTGTGCATTCACAGAGCCCCCCCCCATGGAATTATGAATGCGGGCATGCGCACAACACCTCCACCCCTGTGCTCCCCTCTTTTGGCAAGCAAATCAATAAAGGTTTGCCAACACTGGTGTAGAGTTTCCTGCACGAGCAAGGTTTGGACTAGAAGACCTCCAAGGTCCTTTCCAAACTGTTCTGTTCTTATTTCTATTATTCTATTCTTAATTTTCAGCTGCATTTGTCCTATATTTAAACTCTCTTTCCTTCCTCCACCCCCAACACCCCAGAAAAAGGCAACCAAAAGCTTTAAACACTCTCTGTAAAACTGGAAAATATTATATTTTTTAAAAAAGTGGGGGGGGGGAGAGCTTTTTCCCTCCTTGACTTGAATTTAAAAAGACTGGCAACAATTGCATGTGGATTAGATTACAAAGGAATGCAGTTTCAAGATTGCAGATCAGCTGTATGCAGAGCAGGAATTCAATCAGCAGATTATGTTGTTTAAAGTGCATAACAACCTCTTAAATAACACAATTTGCTAAAAGAAACACATTGCCAGTCTATTATCACATTCATGGTTAGATTTCATCTTCTTATCTTATGCAACATAAGGTTATACTGAAGAACAACATTTGACTACAGGTAGGGGGGTTTTGGCAGCACTTTGGATATAGTTTACCTTTGCCTTTTTCTATTTTTTCCTTCTTTTTTAACCACCGAGTTTAGAGCTATAGGAGTTTCTGATGATCTCACAGATAAATAATACAAACGATATGCCCCCTGACCCAATGATTCTGGGAAATTTACAAATTGTTAAAACATTTATTTTTTAACAAAATATATACTGTTCTATCGGGCTCTCTGGTAGACTCCTCCTAAAAATTCACAGGTACAAATTTCAGACACACACACGTTTGAAAATTCAAAACAATGTTCTTTATAATGAAAATTCACTTAAACTAAGCCCTCTTTTGGTATAGCAAAGAGCACTCATCTCCAAGCAAACTGGTAATTTGTACAAGTCCCTTATCAGTTCTGTGATACTTAGCTTGCAGCTGTCAGGCAATTCACAGTCCTTCTTCTTTCACAAAGTGAAAAACACTTTGCTCTGGTTAAGTTTCAAAGTGGGGAAAAATCAGCAAATAAAAGGTCAAAGTCAGTAAAGCAGTCATGAAACACATGACTGTGGATAATCCTCCACAATGGCCAAACCCACAGGCTGCTATTTATAGCAGCCTCACTAATTACCACAGCCCCACCCAACCACAGGTGGCCTCATTTTCTTTGATAATAATCTCTCAGTTGTTGTTGCCTATGCATCGCTCTCCGCATGCATAGCTGTATCATTAACTCTTGTTCTGAATCCAAGGAGGAGCTAGATAATTGATCTCCTTCTGAGCTGTCTGCCACACTCTCCTCCTCCCTGTCACTCATGTCTTCTTGGGCAGAGGAGCCTTCATCATCAGATTCCACCGGGGTGTGTGTGTGTGGGTGTGGAACAGGCCTGCAGCATGTGGATGTCTCCCCCACATCCACAGTCCTTGGGGCAGGAGCTGGGCCAGAGCTAACCACAACATATACTTTATTAGTTTTTCATTTTAAAAAAATAACAATAAATTTTTGAGCAATTCTACATCATCACATGCGCATTAATTTCTTATTGATACATTAATACATTACATATTTACAGTACTCTATACTTTTATTTAACTCTTTCTTTTTTTCTATGTAAAAAGCAGAGAAGAATTGGGAAAACAAAATATAAATATAGATTGGTGGCCATACTTACATATTCAGTCCTGATATTTATTTATTAGACTTCTGTGCCTCCCTTCTCCTCAGACTCAGGGCGGATATAACAAAGATATTGAAGAAAATGGAATCGATTATCTTCAAACTCTACAATTATTTGTTGCATTTTGAATGAATGGAAGTCTATCAGACATAGTCTTCCATGCATGGGTACAAAACATAGGATATCCACTTGGCCGACTGGGAACAAATATGGAATAGAAACCTTAAATTGACAAAATTTATCATCACAAACTATTAATGGTTAATACCGAAACATTTTGGTGATAAAGAATGCGTACTATTTCCAAAGAGGCTCTATGCTGGATATCCCATTTGCTGAAAAAAAAGGCTGGGAATAGTAAATTTGTAAAATACTTTTAAGTCTTTTAAAGTGCAGATAATACAATGAAAAATATTCTGTCTTCATATATCAATATGAGCAGTTCATAAGAATAGCATTAATGTAGGAAGATGGATTTCTAAGGTGCTTTTTCTTGCTAGCCAATGCCATCAATCTCATTCTTTTTAATTGGCATTTAGCTATAATTAACAGAAAAAAGATTCGGATGTTCTTCAACAATGCAACAATACCATTGATGCTTTTAAAAATGAACTTTTTAAAGGTTTTTAAAATTATTCCCATTTGGTTGCTCGTTGTTCAAACGTTAGACATCTATTAAACAATATTAAATTTGCTCAGTTATTCTATAATGTTGTGTTTATCTCAGAGAGCCACAATGTTTCTTCTACTTTATTTCCAATACAAGGAAAAGATCATTCTTTTGAACAGATTAACTCTTACAGCATGATAAGTACAGAGGAACAGACATAAACTTTGTAAGATTGATAGCCTCACACAAATCCAAGAGAGAGCTGTTCTAGTACAAGTCCACTTGAACAAAAACTCCAAGCTTACTTATTATCAAGAAAAGCAATAAAGAAATGCTCAGGCCCCAAAGAAACTATTCTTCATGCACTTAAATTTATCATACATTGATATCAGGTACTCTGATATCAATGTATGATAAATCAATCAGGTACTCTGACAATTTGATATCAGCTCAAATTGACAACTTATCTATAAATGCTCACAAATTGCCTTCTTCCACCCAATAGTCTTGAATTACCTATTTTATCAGTTTATAGTGTAAGCGAGTTGCCCTATAATCCTGCTAATTCCACTGCATACTTGGTACTCTGGGAAGAGGAAACTAGGGAGCAGATATGAAAACATGAAAAGCAGCCTAATTTGATGGATTTTTCTCTTGATCTGGTTTGACCACCAATTAACACAAATCGAGTGCTTGTCATTCCACCAAAGATTATGTAAGATCTCTTCCATTAGCATTTTGTTTTAGTATTGAATGGTATTCATCTATGGTCACAAATAACTTCAGATATTAAGTTACAATTCAATTAAAAATCAGTTGTGAAATTATATTTGATGAACTGATAAAATTCAGTGTTGATTCCAGACTTCCATTTTGTTTTCCTTATTCTCATATATTTATTTTATTTTATTTATTTATTTTGTCAAGTGTGTATATGATCACAAAGTATATATAATGACTGAATATATAAGAAGTACAAGATATAAGAAATACAAAAAATGAATATATAAGAAGTACAAATATTCGACTACTGTAACGCTCTCTACATGGGGCTACCTTTGAAAACTGTTCGGAAACTTCAGATCGTGCAGAATGCAGCTGCGAGAGCAGTCATGGGCTTACCTAGGTATGCCCATGTTTCGCCATCACTCCGCAGTCTGCATTGGTTGCCGATCAATTTCCGGTCACAATTCAAAGTGTTGGTTATGACCTTTAAAGCCCTTCATGGCATTGGACCAGAATACCTCCGAGACCGCCTCCTGCCGCACGAATCCCAGTGACCGATTAGGTCCCACAGAGTGGGCCTTCTCCGGGTCCCGTCAACTAAACAATGCCGGTTGGCGGGCCTCAGGGGAAGAGCCTTCTCTGTGGCGGCCCCGACTCTCTGGAATAAACTCCCCCTGGAGATTAGAACTGCCCCTACCCTCCCTGCCTTCCGTAAAGTTCTTAAAACCCACCTTTGTCGTCAGGCATGGGGGAACTGAAACATCTCCCCCGGGCACGTACAATTTATGTATGGTATGTATGTGTGTGTGCTTGTTAGTATATCGGGGTTCTTTTTTAAACTTTTTTAAAAAAATATTTAAATTTATTTGAATCTATTTGGATTTGTACGATTTGTTTATGCCTGTTGTGAGCCGCCCCGAGTTCATGGAGAGGGGGGGCATACAAAACTAAATAATAAATAAATAAATAAATAAATAAATAAATAAATATAGTTTTTATTACATTATATTTTACAAATACATGGAGACTTTAGGACTTTTAGGACAGAGACAGTAGGCACGCTGGTCGCTTAAAGACCTCTTAGGAATGGGGTGAGGTAAACAGTAGATAGTTTAAGGTTTAATGACATATTCCAAATGTCTAAAGATTGAAATCATTCTATAATTGTTCTTTTTTTAAGAAAGATCCCTCCAGCTCTCCAGTTAATCTCCTAACTTGTTTATTTCCAGCAAACTATATGGGAACTTTCTGTTTTAAAATCTTTTGGCCAGAACAGGAGTAATTTCTAGTTGACAAGCAAATAGGCTTCAGGGAAGGTAGGTCAACAATAGATCAATGTAACCCCCATAGTTTGTAGGAAAGAAAAACAGACACACTTATTCTTATCCACAATGAGTTCCTTCACAGATAAATAATCAGCATTTGACCCTATAGGAAGCCTCTGCTATAAAATGGTTTATTTCTCTATAAATTAGATTACAGTATATATACTTTGCCTAATTATGATAGTGAAGAGAAACAGCACCAAAAAAGCCACACAAGATGATAACCACCACATCTCTGCAGTGATATCAACCCAGAAGAAGTGAAAGAGTATTTTGAAATCCTCTTTGATATCCATGTAAAATCAATAGCATAATTCTATGGGAACGATATAGCTGGTCTTCCTTTAATCCCAGTCAGTTTTAGAAGAAGTCTGTAGGCTCTGGAGGGTAAAGGTAGAAAAGAAATGTTTACAATAAATGATTCCCAAAACAAAGTTATGGTTTCTCAAAGTGATTGAGATGCCACAGACAAGCATGCAATAATTTCATAGAGTGAATAACAGACTTCAAATACCTTATCATAGCCTTTCAATAGTCAAGAGTCTGGTTTTAATAAATTAAATGTATTTTTGTAAAGTATAACACTGATCCTAACACCCTATTTTTTTTCCACCAGTGGCCATAAATCTATTGCCAGATTATATATGGCTTCCCGCTACATGCAAAACAATCACTTAATGCCCTTAGGTATCATTCATACCAGATTCCTAAATGCATTATTTGAAGTACTATTTAAAAAATGCTGATGATGGGGCAGGCTTTCTTTTTGTTACCTATTTGGGCAAGGAAAAGTCTGCAAGAAATAACCAAGCTTAGAGAGCATCAAGAACCCCACAGTCCTTTTCCTTCTTTCTCCTCCTTCTCCTCCTCTCCACAAACTCCATTTCCTACTAGCACTGATGATGTTTCCTAGCTTGGTAAGAAAACATCTACAAGAAAACAACCAAGCATAACCATTTTTTCTTCTACTCCACACTGGGAACCAGGGATGCGATGGTTAAGGGGTGTTCTTTCAGATATTTATCTTAAATGTTCTGTCAATTGGCTTGGTTTTCCTTTGGTCACTTTGGCAGGAAGAGGAGGAAAAGTGGCATTAGCAGCAACTGTGTGATCTCCTTTAGGGCACCTTTTGGAAGGTAATGGGTAGCCCCTCATCAAACCTCTGAGTAGATCCGGCCTGAGTAATGGAGAGGGGATGCCCTTGGGTCTCACCAGCCAGGGCCTCCTAGGGACTGGGGGCAAGCCTTCCCACATGCTGAGGGGCATGGCCAGGGGGTAAGGAAGGGGGGGACACTTCCCTTGCCCGGCAAGAAGCTTTTGACCAAAAGTTGCTTAGAAAGGTTTTAGCCAGGGAATTTTCCACCCCATCTGGTTATTTACCTCTGCAAGTCTATTGCAAATAGATAATAAAGTGACCCATACAACCCACTCACGTTGTCTGTGTGCTATCCACCTCCACCACAATTCAACCCTGATTGTCTTGTATTGGTACCAGGCAAACCATCAAGCAGAAAACAATACCCTAATCAAAGAATGACCAAGCAGAAAACCTACACCTGCATCAAAATGATAGGGCATTAAGCAGAGCTCAAATCCTTCCCTGCCAAGTACTGATGCTGTCCCCTAGTTGGGACATGAAAGGTTTGCAAGAAAACAACCAAGCTCAGAAAGCTCCAAGGACCCCATTTCATTCTTCTTCTGACTCCACCTACATACAAATACATGTAGCCCTTGATTTATGACAATTTGTTTAATGATCATTCAAAGTTACAACAGCACTGAAAAAAAGTGAGTTGTGGTCTTTGTCACACTTATGTCCATTACAACCTCCACCATGGTCATGCTTGGTAACGGTCTCATTTTATGTCACATGCAGTGTCCTGGAAGTCACTTGACCCCTTTTTTAAACTGCTGACAAGCAATGGAGAAGTCACATTCACTTAACAACTGTGCGGCCAACTTGACAACTGCAGTGATTCACTTAACAACTGTAGCAAGAAAGGTCATAAAAAGGAGGCAAAACTCACTTCACAAAGATCTCGCTTAGCAACAGAAATTTGGGGGCTCAATTGTGGTCACAAACTGAGGACTCCCTCAGTTGTTGTTTTCTTCTTCTTTCTTCTTCTGCCTCTTCTTCTTCTGCTTCTTAACCTCTTCAATCTCCTCCTCCTCCTCCTTGATAGGTTAATAATTTTATATGTATTGTTGCCATTCACAATTTATGGTATATGGGACAGTATAATAAACAGATTTCTCAGCTGCCTTATTAAACCATTTCTACTACATTATTGTTTCGAAGATGTATAGTCTGATAAACAGATATTCACGCAGAAGCTGAAAATAATATAACATTGATTAAGAAACTTCCTTCTCAGGAGAATCTTAATAAGAATAGATGATAGCAAGCTCATGACATTGTCTTCATAACCTACCTATTGCTTTCCACAATGCTGTATTGAACACATCTTTAAGCGTTTTAATAATGAGTAACACAAATCCTACAAATTACCCATGGATATGTGAATTAACAGTATCAAGACTCATTGTTGCTTTTTAATGCTAATTGTTGCTCCTGTTTGCACTTGTGGGGCATGCAGTCTTGGCAAAACAGATTTTAATGAGGCCATTGGTCTTTCTAATACCATGTTCTTAATTTGCTTCTACATTGGTTAAAACTCTAATCAACATCACTTACAAAACTAGTTTTAGAGTGAAATAATTATGTGTTTCTTGCCACCAGCAAAACTATTAGATATATCTTTTTGATTAGTAGTTTGTAATTCACATGGTAGGAGCATCATAATGAGGTTTTTGTGAGCATATGATGTGTTAAGTTTACCAGACCCATTGCAGACAGATAAATATATATTATTTATATAAGGAGATTGGTAGACCATAACTAGCCCTGCATAGGTGGGGTTTTTCACCCCATTTTACAGGCATGTAGTGATTCTATTCCAATCTACCAAACCATTGAAAGAATGAAGGTAAAACAAACTTAAGCAAACAAATTCATGAAATCATGAATTAGTACATTATATATTTAACTTTTTGACTGAAAATAATACATTTTAAATTATCTGAAACATAAAACATGGCCCTGTCACAAAGGATGTAGTGAATAATGGCACTTCATTGAGCCAAAGCTTGTAAAAAATCATAAATATTTCAGTAACGATGCATAGCACTGAATGACTTTCATTAGGCCTCCATTAATCAACTGTATACATGAAATGATTATGCAAATCAAGGAATACATGCAACAAGATTAAGGATTACACAAAGACTGGATAGATAGCAAAGCAAAGAAATAATATATATTATTTTAAAGATATTATTGAATCCCATTACCATTATTTTTCTAGAAGGTATGTTCAAAAAGAGGTTTTCTTTTTTCTTCAGTTGATGAAAGCATATTAAATTAAGCATAATCCACTAAACCAAATGGAATCCAGCATATAAATTGTAACTCTACAAAATGCTAATGGCCATCCTCACCACAATCGCTAGATGTATACTGGTTTATATCAGCTGGCAAGTAGCAGAAGAACTTTGCTGAGTACTTGGCTTAGCAGATAATTTGTACAGGCCTGAGTTATTTTTAAAAGTTAGTTAAACTACTTGCTATCAAGGATGAGAATTCTGTTGGAAGTGGTTGCAAAAGTTGATGGATTTGGCGGAAATGGCAACATTGGCTACTTTGTTTCAAGAAAAATGTATAATAACTTTTGTTTCCACTTGGAAACCGCTTCTGAACTTCATGCTTGATGTGGGGGGAAATGTAATGCTGACATTGGTTTTTACATATTAGATTGATAGATCTTTATAGAAATGACTTGTTCATACTATTATGGAAAACCAAAAAGTTGTGATTTGATGTTAATGCTTTATTTTACTATAACAGAGGGAGTTGGAAGTCAATGCTTTTTTCCTTTTGCCTATCTTTCCTCACTTCACTTCCCTCTCCCCCCCTCCTCCCTGTTCTATTTACTTTTATATTTTGTATTTTATAATACTTTATAACTTAATTTTTTTAAAATGTAAAAGAAAATTAGTTAAACTACCTTTTATTTCAAAGAACACCAGGGTAAAGAACCGCACAATAAAAGAAAGTGATTGAATCATATTTAAAACCATAAAATAACTAAAAAGAACATACTGAACATGCTGGATTAACTTTCTGTTGTGCAGTTTTGAAAACATTTTGCATAAAAATTACTATAAATAAATAAACAAACAGTGAATCATCTAGAAAACTATGTTATAAAGTTGGTGACCTGTATAAATATTTAAATACATATTGTATTTCAAAATGCATACTCCTAAAAATATGTTTTTCCTTAAAAACTGTTTCAAACATTTTGATTCTTATCTTCCTTTGCATCTAAACATGTAAAAGGTGAAAAAGCATTTGGAGTATCTTTTGTATACTTGTTTAGATATGATACTCAAAATATAAATAAATGCTTTTTTAAAAAATGTTCAGTGTGGCATGAATCCTGAGAATGTTTGAAAAATGTGTGTATATCAGAGTTTGCTATCAGACTCTTTGCAGGTAAGGGCAAGAGTCTAGAAATTCATGTGTGAAGGAGGTTGATCCAAATTAATTTTCAGCAGTCCAAGTCAGGAAAATGAAATCTAAAAATGAATTGGTTCAACATTTTGTGCAGTTTTCTGATTAGTAGCCTATTGAATTAAGGTGCAAAAATCTACAAAGAAGTTAAAATAAACTATGAGAACAATAACAAAAAAGAATAGAGAGAAGCGCAAAGTAACTTTCTAAATATGGCTTGTTCCTGACTACAGAGCACTCACTCAAAACCAAATTATTAAAATTATTCATAAGTCACGACAGCTTAGTACTTATTACAGCAGTGAAGGGTTACCAAAATTTTTACTACCACACTGTGGGCGTGGGTTATGCATTTTCTTTCAACATCTTTTAGTGCAAAATAGGTGCTCTGGGGTGGAGCTTCATTTTCGCTATCCCACTGCATTCCCCATTTGTTTGTTTGTTTGTTTGTTTGTTTGTTTGTTTGTTTGTTTGTTTGTTTGTTCGTTCGTTCGTTCGTTCGTTTACTTACTTACTTACTTACTTACTTACTTACTTACTTACTTACTTACTTACTTACTTACTTACTTACTTACTTACTTACTTACTTACTTATTTATTTGATTTGTATGCCGCCCCTCTCCGTAGACTCGGGGTGGCTAACAACAGTAATAAAGACAGCATATAACAATCCAATATTAAAACATTTAAAAACCCATTATAATAAAAATCAAACAGACATACAGACGTACCATGCATAAAATTGTAAAGGCCTAGGCGGTAGAGGTGGGTTTTAAGAAGCTTACAAAAGGCAAGGAGGGTGGGGGCAATTCTAATCTCTGGGCTTCCAGGCAGTAGCTCACTCCTGTATTATAGGTGCACAACTCAGTCACTCATAAAATTGGGGCAACCAGAGCAGAGCAGAGCACAGCACAGCACAGCAAAGCAAAGCAAAGCAAAGCAAAGCAAAGCAAAGCAAAGCAAAGCAAAGCAAAGCAAAGCAAAGCAAAGCAAAGCAAAGCAAAGCAAAGCAAAGCAAAGCAAAGCAAAGCAAAGCAAAGCAAAGCAAAGCAAAGCAAAGCAAAGCAAAGCAAAGCAAAGCAAAAAGCAAAGCAAAGCAAAAAGCAAAAAGCAAAAAGCAAAGCAAAGCAAAGCAAAGCAAAAAGCAAAGCAAAGCAAAGCAAAGCAAAGCAAAGCAAAGCAAAGCAAAGCAAAGCAAAACACAATTGCGTCCCTAAGCATTCATCAAGTTTTATGAATATTGTATTGTATATTGAGCAAGGCAAGATGAGGAAATATCTCCCCCAACCACATAATTATTTCTTTGTGAAGTGATGCAGAATGTTATCCTATTAAATATTTGTCCTTGCCCCTGTAATTAGCTTTTATTTACAAAATAATCAACCCTGACCCTTTGAAAAATTGGAGTGGCCTTACAGGTTGTCTAATCCAACTGTCTACTTAATACAGGATCCTCTGGTTGGCAAATTTGGGAAACTGAACTCCCTCCCTATATTTTAAAATAGCAATAGCATTTAGACTTATATACCACTTCACAGTGTTTACAGCCCTCTCTTAAGTGATTTTACAGAGTCAACATATTGCCCCAACAATCTGGGTCCTCATTTTACCCACCTCAGGAATCAAAATAATGCAAGGTTGAGTCAACCTTGAGCCAGTGGAACTTGAACTCCGAAATTACTATCAATCAGCAGTCAGCAAAAGCAACCAGCACTACTGCACTCTAACCACTGTACCACTAAGGCTCAAAAGTTGCCAAGTTACAACACTGCTTTAGAGCATCTCTGATGCACAACCACCCAGTTTTGTTTGAAGATTGCTTGTAAAGAAAAAACAATGTCAGCTTCTTCATTAGTCAATGAGTAATAGAAATGGGAAGTTCCTCCTTAGCCATTGATTCTCATTCTTTACCTTTTTCTATTTGTTTATCTGTGTATAAATGCAAATAGAAATGTTCTAATCGTATTGGATAATTAAGGCAGGGTTTTCAAGGGAAAATTACAGGCTAATAGTTCTACTGCTTTTCTCCAAGAATCAATAAAAGAACAGAACCTGGGAGGGAGGAAAACTCTCGCATTAACATATGTAAAGGGCAGTATTGAAGTAAATATTACACAGGAACATCACTGAAATATAAGTTGAATAATAAAGCAATAGGAAAAGAAGCATTAACATCATCGGGTAGAGCACTCATTTCCATTCTCCACCCAGTCAATCTGTCCTTCCCTCCACAGTTTTCACTGAGATAAGAGATAGTACCAGGGTGGTTTCTATCTCGCATTGTGTTGGAAGTGCATATTTTGCAAATCCATACCTGGAAATTAATCTTCTGTGCATGCTTAGTACTTAAAAATAAAAACCTTCCACGTTACAAACAAGGCAAGGAGCATGGAAAACAGCTGTGAAACAGCAATTCCATCTGCCGCCCCCTGGTTCAGGGGTGGGTTACTGCCCGGATGGGGAGGAACGCAGTGGGGCAGTGAAAATGGAGCTCCACCCCAGAGCACCCAATTTGCACTGAAAGATGTTGAAAGAAAATGCATGGCATCCTGCATAAGCCACACCCACAGTGTGGTAGTAAAAATGTTGATAGCCTTTCACTGCCCTGGTTACCTGAGCTTTGGAAGCAGATATAAAGGTCAGTATAACCCAGGGGCAGGCACGCACACTTTCAGGGATAAAGAGAACAGGTTCATTCTCAGCTTGGAGCCAAAGCTACCGGTTCTAAAGAATTGGTCCAAACCGGCAGCAACCCACCGCTGGGTAGTACTAACTTTCAATTTTTAGGCTTTAACATAGAATAGTAATAATACAAGTAATGATATGTCATTGTAGAATTATTATTGCATTATCTGAGGTTTATAACTTCCCCCCTTCCATAAATTCAAAGTAGCATTCATACATAGTGTTGTGTGTACTCCCTTGCAGCATGAGGAGATTTCAGATTCGGATGATGATCAGTGGGATTTAGAGATCATAAATCTCCCTGCTCTACCAACAGTTAGCAATGTTAGTGAAGACCACGGAACTAATGACATAGACATGAGTTTGAGTGACTCAAATGGGGGAGATCACAGAGGAAGGGATGCTCATTTCAGAAGATTTAAGAAATGCTGGGAAGAAAAAGGGAGGAGATATTAGAGAGTAATTAATTAATGAATTACTTCACATCTGGGTGTAAAATGCAAGAGACGCTGAATTCATTCAATCTTGCAAAATAAGAATAGCCAAGTCCTGAACTTGCTCCGAAACATAAGCTGTCATGTATGATTTATTACTTGTATCTTTATGACTCATGGCTAGCCCTAATTAGCCATAAATTTTAGAATGACTTGTGGAATGTCTTTTATGTTATTGCCAAGCTTATCTACTTAGTTACTGAGATAATAATGATGAAAGAATAAAACTGGGTGCAGAGTTGAAGTATTAAAGGACAAATCAAAGAGGATATGTTTTACAATGAGATGCGTTGAGAATTACTTTATTCCAAGTATTATATGAATCAGCCTGAAATCAGAACACAAAGTACTTATTCCTCCAGGTTTTCTGCAAATTACGATGAAGGTTAAATGGTGAGTCTATTCAAGCTGACAGTCTCTGTTTTTGTACCGATGCCTACCTATCACACAATATGCCAATGCTTAATTGTATTTAGGAAGTGAATGGCCTGGTGGCCTAAAGTTGCTTGCCTCTCCCACTCGGAAAGTTGAAAATTCAATCTTAGGCACCAAAAGATGTTTCTCTCTCAGGGTACAAAGAGAAAATATCTGTTGAAAACTCCATGTAGCTGTCAGGAAGGGCATCTGGCCAATAAATGTTCAGCTCCATTTGGTCACCCTTATTCTACCCCCAGGGCCACCATCAGGAATTTTGGGGGCACATACAGCCTAAGTGTCTGGGCCCCCCCCCAGCCATTTTAAAACTACTGCCCCCCAAATCCCGTGCCATGCCCACCATGGCCACACACCCTGGGCAAGCCCTCCCCTGGCCCTCTGAGGTCAAACACAGCCCTGATGTGGCCCTCAATGAAATTGAGTTTGACACCCCTGACCTAGAGGCTAAATCCTATGAACAAGGGCTAAGAGAACCAGTATGTTTAGCTCAATAAATAGAAAACTGAGGGGGAATATAATAGTAGTTTCCCAATCCTTAAAGGGCTGCCACAGAGCAGATGGCATCTATTTATTCTCCATGCCACCTGAAGGTAGTACAAGAAGCAATGGGCGGAACCTCATCAAGAAGAAATGCAATCTGGAAATAAGGAAAAACTTGGGACTGGGCGGCATAGAAATAAATAATAAATAAATAAATAAATAAATAAATAAATAAATAAATAAATAAATAAATAAATAAATAAATAAATAAATAAATAAATCCCTTCTTTTTTATTAAAAGAAATTAATAGAAGCATAGAAGACTGATGGCAGAAAAAGATCTCATGGTCCATCTAGTCTGCCCTTATACTATTTCCTGTATTTTATCTTAGGATGGATATATGTTTATCCCAGGCATGTTTAAATTCAGTTACTGTGGATTTACCAACCACGTCTGCTGGAAGTTTGTTCCAAGCATCTACTACTCTTTCAGTGAAATAATGTTTTCTCATGTTGCTTTTGATCTTTCCCCCAACTAACTTCAGATTGTGTCCCCTTGTCCTTGTGTTCACTTTCCTATTAAAAACACTTCTCTCCTGGACCTTATTTAACCCTTTAACATATTTAAATGTTTCGATCATGTCCCCCCTTTTCCTTCTGTCCTCCAGACTATACAGATTGAGTTCATGAAGTCTTTCCTGATACGTTTTATGCTTAAGACCTTCCACCATTCTTGTAGCCCCTCTTTGGACCTGTTCAATTTTGTCAATAATAATTAAAAAAACCCAAAATCCATTACTATTAAAACTAAAACAACCAGCAAAACTATTAATAAAAACAGGTGAGGGCTGGGTTTTTTTCTCTGTTATTATTTAAGTGCTTTTACCATATGCTTTAAATCAAGAATCACTTCTCTCTCTGTTTCTCTCTCTTTTCTGTCATTCTCTGCCTCAATCATTTTCTAATTTCTCTTTTTTCTCCCCTTTTTTCTATCATTTCTCTCTCTCTTCCTTCCACTCTTCTCTCTCTCTCTTTCTTCCTCTCTTTCACTCTCTTCCTTCCTCTCTCATCTCTTTCTTTCTTTCTCTTTCTCTCTCTTTCTTTCTTTCTTTCTCTTTCTCTCACTCTCTTCCTTCCTCTCTCATCTCTTTCTTTCTTTCTCTATCTTTCTTTCTTCTTCTGTCTTACTCTCTTCCTTCCTCTCTCATCTCTTTCTTTCTTTCCTTCTCTCTCTCTCTTTCTCTATTTTGCTTTCTTCCTCTCTCTCACTCTCTTCCTTCATCTCTCATTTCTCTCTCACTCTTTCTATCTCTATCTCTGTCGCGAGGGGCGCGAGGGGGCTTGAGGCGCGGGGGGTGGGGCGGGGGCGGCCGAGGCTTCGTGCACGCCCTTGGAAAAGGGGGTGCGGGGGGCCTTTTGGGGGATGCTGGCGCACGCGTGCGAAGCCTACAACTTGCGCTTGTGTTAAATTTTGTTTCTTTCCTAAGTAGCCTTCTGTGTAAAAAAATCCATTTGGGAATGACTCGTTCCCAAATGGATTTTTTTACACAGAAGGCTACTCGTTCCCAAATGGATTTTTTTACACAGAAGGCTGCTTAGGAAAGAAACAAAATTTAACACAAGCGCAACTAACACAAGCGGAACCGCCACCCCGAAGGGGCTCCTACCTTCGCCACACACTTTATTCTGGGACTGGAGGACCACGCTGCCAAAGGCTCCGTCGGGGCTTCGAGTCCTGCCTCATGAGGGCCAGAGGGCCCGCCTTTTTCATTGGTGAGGCAGGCAGCCGGCAAGAGAGGGCCGGTACTGCGCATGTGCGAGGAGCAAATTACTGTAGGCGCCAGGAGGCCGACGGGCAAAACCGGGGCCCCCTCATGGCCGGGCCCGGGACACCACTCCCAGTAGTACCACCCTATCGGCGGCCCTGTCTACCCCCATCAAGGGATTATAGGGTTGTAAAAAGAAAACAAAAAATATTTACAAGGTGCTCATATGTTTTGGGATTGAACTCAAGGTACCTATTACTTTTGCTCCTATCTTTGCTTTCTTTCTTTTGCAACTATCTATTTCTATTTGCAAATCTTTGTATTTTGTGATTTTTTTCCAGTTCTTTCTCTTCTATTCTGCTATTATGCTATCTCCAGATACTCCAGATGCTGCTATATCCACTTGTTTTTATGTTCAACAAAAAGTCTTGTGAAGTCTGTAGTGTTATAGCAATAGCATTTAGCATTTAGACTTCTAGACTGCTTCATAGTGCTTATACAGCCCTCTCTAAGCGGTTTATAAAATCAGCATATTGCCCCCAACAATCTGGGTCCTCATTTTACCCACCTTGGAAGGATGAAAGGCTGAGTTAACCTTGAGCTGGTGGTGAGATTTGAACTGCTGAACTACAGCTAGGAGTTAGCTGAAGTATCCTGCAGTGCTGCACTCTAACCACTGTACCTCCCCGCCTCTGTTATAGGATGGGTTTTTGTCTGTTTGAATTCTAAAATCACAGAACACTGTAGCTTCTTCATTTTCCATAGACTTTATCTACTTTTTGGACCCCTAGATCTTGCTTTCAGAAAAATGGTAGTTCTTGTATATTTTGCAATGCACCATCGTTGCTACTTTGTTATACTATTGCTTGTAATGAATCTGTGCATTTTTCTTGAAGCTAATTAAGTGTCCACTGTCTCTTTAGCTTCTTTGCAAAGCAACATTTGCTGTGTGTCACTGTCTTTATATAGTTTTGTTCTTAGGCTTGTTCTTGTGCAGCCAGAATTACCCCTTATGTCTCTTTCATCAATTTTCCTGCTCTTAACCATTACTTGTTTTTTACACACACAATATAAACACACACACACACACACACACACACACGTAGGCTCGTGTTTAGTTCTCTCCAGGTTCCAAAGGCTTCCTTGGAGCTGGGGGAGGATAAAAACACCCTCCCCAATCCCCCTGGAGGCTCTCTGGAAGCCAAAAATGCTCTCCCAGAGCGTCTGTGCAAGCCAAAAATCAGTTGGCCAGCACACACATGCACATTGGAGCTGAGCTAGGGAAACAGCACGCGTGCCAGCAGATATGGCTCTGCATGCCACCTGTGGCACCTGTGCCACAGGTTTGCCATCATTGCCATATGAGATTCAACAGATGAGGATAGACTTGATCCTGAATTTCAATCACAGTAGTCTAACATCTAACAACTATTTCATACTAACTTTCAATGCTGTTAAATGCTGCTTGCAATCTCATTTCTTTATCCTGTTTCCAATGATTTAGTCCTGATAATATTTTGCATTATAGCAAAATGACTTGTATTGCCTTTGAATCACCTAAGTTTTCTCTTACCCCCTAAAGCTGTAGTATTATCTTATCATTTAAGATAATTACATCAAATATCCTAATTCTGATGGCAATGGCAATCTAAATTCTATTGGAATCAATGTAAATGAATGGCTTTATTGTTTGAATAAAAGAAAAAAGAGCTAGGATATGCTATTCTTTATGTTATCTTTCCATCTGTGTTCTTAAGACCCCCAGTTTTATTTTGTTCCTTTCTTTTCTGAGTATGCTTCTTGATATATTTCACATCAATTCTTTTTATTTACGTTCCAATATTTCTTAATCTCAGATATGCATTCTCTTTTTCACATTCATGGAAATGCTGAATGCTGTCATTAACATTCGGGTTTTTTCTTTTTCTTCCAATACTACAAATGCTCATTCTCTCCTTTACAATGAGTCAAATCACTGGTTCATTACCTCAATATTTAGCTTATGGAAGCTATTTATATCTGTGATTTCCAGATGTGATGTTATGACTGTGATTATCCCCAAACAGATGGTCATTGCCATAATTGCTGGGAGGAGCAGATTGGAAATCAAAAATAGTACTAGAAGCTATTAGATTACGAAAGGCTGGTTTCTCATGATGATAATGGTGGTTTAAAGATTTAAATTGGATTTTTTTCCTATCTTGACCTAGAATGACAGATTCTCCATAGTGGGTAGAGCTAATGTTCAAGATTTGGATGTCCCCATTCCTTCAGCCAATAAGAACTTGTTGTGTATACTCCCTTTCAACCTGAGGAATGCTCAGATTCGGAGGAGGAGGGTGATTTAGAGATTGTAAATTACCCTGATTTAGTGACAAATGGCAATGTTAGTGATGACCATGGAGCTAATGACATAGACATGAGTTCTGATGAATCAAATGGGGGAGATGGCAGATGGATTAATCCCTGGTTTAAACACTATCAGAGACGCTTAGAAGAAAGAGGGAGAAGATATTAGAGTTAGAGAGTGAGGAATTAATTAATCAATTACCTCACATCTGGGTGTGAACGGAAGAAGAAGCTGATTCCATTCAATCTTGTCATCCCAAGATGGATGTGTCCACAATACGCTCTGGAGAGTAAGCTAAAAGATGTGTGATTTATGACCTGCTTTTATGGCTCCTGGCTAGCACTGATTAGCCCATAAATTTTAGAATGACTTGTGGAATGTTTTCATGTTATTTCTGAGATAATTAGGTTAACTACTAAAGAGAGAAATAAGGAAGAAAAGTACTGCATGAGAAGATGTATAAATGGGAGAAGAAGGAGAAATAAAGAAGATGTGGTGGTTTTTTTTTACAAATATATGCCTTTAGCAAACATTTATTCCAATTATTATCTGAATTAGCCTGAAACCAGAACAGGACTGAATCTGACCTCTATATAAAAGTGTCCCTAGCCTCTTTCCCCCCTCTTTTGACTCTGTACTTGGTTGAACAGGACGTGTGCTTTCCATCGCTCCTTTTCATCGAGGCCTGTCTTGTTTTTGACTTGTACCCTGTGAGTTTTTATTCCAGCCAGTCATTCCATCTGACTGCTGTAATTTTCTGCACATGTCTTTTAATCAACCAAATTTCCAACAGTGCCTTTCTTCTGCTAGTCCTCATCAACCATCTATACTTGTAACAGAGGTTGTAACATTTCCCACTGGAGCTGGCATGTTCACGTGGATGGTCTGTCACTGACAGCTGGCCCAGGGCTTGTCCCCTCTCCCCAGCTCTCCACTTCCCAAATGACTGCCCCAACTGACTGCCCTGCCACCCTTAAACACACACTGTGACTTACAGTTGATTTTTTTCAGCTGAGAGGCTTCAAAGGCCACTAGAGTTTTCGTGCTTCTGCAGCCAGCCTCCTTTCACCAAATTGCAGTCCAGGGCCCAGAGCTGCCTCATCTACCCTTTTGATGCTGAAAAGTAATACTTACCTCATGACTGCTGATCTTCACCTTCACAGAGGCTTCTGAGGGAACGGTGGTCATTTTGTTTGCTTTGAGGTAAATGGCAGCCATTTTGAAACAACTCAGGGAAGTGGCAATATTGAATGCTCTTGCAAGGGCAGTGGCCATCTTGAGGCAACTAAGGGTGTGACCAGCTTTCCTTTGCCATTTTCAACCAGTGGCAGCAATTTTGAAGCCAATTGCCAGGTCCGTGGCCATTTTGAATGCTCTACCTTGCTGATGGCCAATTTGAATTGCATCCTGAGGGCAGTGGCCATTTTGTTGGCATAAAAGTGTGGGTGGCAGACATTTTGAAGGCATCAATAAGGGTGGTTGGTTATTTGCCTCAAAGAGAGGATGGTCATTTTGAAGGCTACAACAGGGAGATGGCCAGTCTGGATGCTCTAATAAGGGCAGCAGCCATTATGATTGCCTAAAACTTTGGCCAGCAGCTATCTTGAATGCCCTAATAATAGTGGTGGCCATTTTTGAATATCTCAAAATGTGGGCAATGGCCATTTTGAATGCCCCAATAAGTGCGGTGGCCAATTTGGAGGTGTCATTGAAGGGAAAAAGCCATTTTGCGCAAATTCAAATCCAAGGTCTGAAATTATATAAAATTATATAAAAAGCTGCGGTTGACATTTTCTGTTAATTTTTGCTCACTTTGAAGACTGGCTGCTTATGGCTGAACCCAAAAAACCACCCTTCCAAGATGGCATCATCCAAATAATCATGTCACAACTCTGATTCAGTGACTGAGCCTTTGGGCTCCTCCAAGGCAGGTGCTTCACACAAACAGCATGCCAAGATGACTGCAGCTCCCTCCAAGCCTCCCAAGAACACTGGGGGATGAGTCTGCGGAGAGGGGTGGCATACAAATCTAATAAATAATAATAATAAAAAATAATAATAATGAGAACTGATGAGCCAGCATGCGAGACTCCTGCTGCTCCCTTTCAGCTCATTTCCACTTCCTCAAGTGCCTCACCAATGGCCAGAGCACATTGGGACTCAGATTCTTCTGATGTAGCCTAACTTTCTGCCTCTGAGGGCTTGTACTTTGACAACCCCAATCTCTGGCTGGATGATAGAGATATCTGGGGAATCTCTCCTACCTGGCAGATGTTTGATATTCCTGTCTTCAGATCCTCTGCCACATTCATGCTCACCGATGCTGGTCTCTGTGACCCTTCCATTGTCAATTTGGACACTACAGCCCAGAACTTAATGCCATTAAAAGGGGCATTGCTTCTGGCCTTCGAAAACGAGCGAGGCCTGGCATTGGAGGCAGAAGTGATTCCTGCTTCCCCATGATTGTGGAAGTCATTAAGAGACAGTGGGAGTCTCCGGCCTTGGGGCCGACAACCTTGAAAAGCAATATTTTAATGTAGCTCTGACATTGAGCCAACATCTGCAGCTGCCACCAATGGATGCTCTCATCATAGTCTTGTATACCTCTACCCAGATGCCAGACGAAACTGATGAACCATTAAAACCAGAGGCCAGACAGACAGAGCAAACACTCCAGAAGGCACCCCAAGCAGCTGCCTAGTCCATGCGGGCTCCTTGTTCTTTCTCTGCAACTTATTGTGATGGCTCCAACAGCTGCAAGAGGGCCTGCCAGCCTCTGATTTATACTCTTAGCAGGACCTCAATGAACTTTTAGCAAAAATGCAGTTTTTCTCCAATGATGCCCTCTAGTCAGTGCGCTTTGCAGCTCGGACTATTGGTGCTGAAGCAGTGGCCAGGCGGCTGCACTGTCTCTACAACTAGCAATTTGACATCATCATCATCATCATCATCATCATCATCATCATCATCATCATCATCATTATTATTATTATCATGTCAGTACAACACAGCAAACGAGATCACTATGCTGGATTTCGTATTTCATCACCAGTCGGGTGCTTCCCAAGCACCTAGGACTGCATGATGTAGCGGCAAATTATGTTTGCCGATCCCAGTAAAGTGGCCTTCTGCAATTGACAGATGGAGATTTTGTCAATTCCAATGGTTTTCAAATGTCTGCTGAGATCCTTTGGTACTGCGCCTAGTATGCCAAGTACCACTGGGACCACTTTCATGGGCTTATGCCAGAGTCGTTGCAGCTCAATTTTAAGATCTTCGTATTTCACTGATTATTATTATTATTATTATTATTATTATTATTATTATTATTATTATTTAGATTTGTATGCCGCCCCTCTCTGAAGACTCGGGGCGGCTCACAACAACAATAAAAAAGTGTGATAATGTAAACAAAGCTAATATTAAAAAAGCATCTAAAAACCTATCATTTAAAAACATGCAGCACAAATGGCACATGGCTTCAGCACTTTATCAGGCACAACACTTGTTCAGGGAGGTGCTAGATCCATTGTAGTCAAGACCCGGGAAAAGTGGAACATGTTGCCCACCTTCCATCGTAAGGGTTCCTTTCCCTCTTTCCCTTTCCCGAGATGTTCCTTTCATGCCCCCCACTGGAGCATTCCAGTAGGGCCTCAAATGGCCGCCCTTTACTGTATGTATGTATATATATCACATAAGGCAAATATACAGTGATAAAGAGAAGGTATTGTAAGTAGGTCCAGTTTATGAATATATCTACACTGACAACTAGGTCATGTAAAGAACCAATATGGACAAAAATGAAGTTTCAGTCTGGAGATATTTGCAATCTTAATATTCTGAAGAAATTGCATTAATCATTATTTTAATAGAAAGCTTTCACTACAACAATGAAAATTATACAAAATCTCCATTTCTTTCTCTACTTAATGATGACTGCTTATCATGGCTAACATCATCTGTATGAATGCAGACAGGGTCATGTGTAACCAAATGAATTTATAATTCCTAACTGCAATGACATTCTTCTTCTTTTATAGCAGTTATCTTCATTGGAATTGATATTTTTGCCATTGCTCTTCTATGGAGTGTAAGTAACCCTATTGATTACTTCTTAGAACTCTTCTTGCTTCACTAACTTGAATACATTTTTCATATCACACTCAGCTGATCTTTTTCAGGTATCTTAGTTTGATGGTCATTAGTTCTTCTTATCTGTAATGGAACGCCTTGGATTTTATTTCCTTTTATATAGATTTACTTTGTCACTTTATAATCTGCAGTAGCTACTACTGATCTTTTGTTTCAGCTATAATTTTTAAAATGTTAGTTATTAACAGCAACTGGTTTATTGAAGTTGGCGAACCATGAAAGCTGTAAATCTTGTGGTATTTAGTTTAATACTGCTTCAATAAATATAGAGCAGAAAGTTTTACAGAAGATTATTATTAGGAAGATTTATAATATTGCCAATATACTTAGAAGCACAGTTAAGAGCATCTTTTAGATACCATGATAAGATGGTGCAGAAATATAGGTAAGGAAATAGATATAGATACTTGGGAAAAAGTCTGGATTAATAATTGGAAAATGACCAAGTCAGTTTCATTAAAAGAAAACCAAATTAAAATGTTTTATAGATGGCACCTTCCACCAAACAGGATAGCTAAAATGTTTCCTAAAACATCCCCACTGTGTTGGAAATGCAAGAAAGATATAGGAACTTATTACCATCAATGGTGGACATGTAGCAAAGCTAAAACTTATTGGAAGATGATTGAGAAGATACTAAAAGAAATATTAAAATATGACATAGATAACACCCCGGAATTTTACTTATTAGGAATTACTAATCAGACTTATAAGAAGGAAACTCTTTACTTAATCATACACATATTAACTGCGGCTAGAATAATATATGCGCAAAACTGGAAGGGGGAGGAAATCCCCAAGAAAGAAGAAGTTATAGCTAAAATATTAGATTGCGCCGAAATGGATATGATGACAAGACGATTAAACGATCAAGAAGATACAAAATTTTATGAAACATGGAACAACATATATAAATGGTTAGATAAGAAAAAATAAGAGATAGATCTGTTTTTATTTAGGTAATAACAATATTAGATGTATTTGTTGATGATTTTGATATAGTAGTTTACTCATAAGCGATATATTAAAAATTTTGTTTTAGGTATGTTTAGTAATTGAGATTTGTTTGAATGTTTGATTAGATGAATATACTACACATAAATAACATATTAAGCATTTTTACTTATACCGTACTAATATTGCATTTAAGATTTGAAAATTTTTTACTAGACTTTTTAACATTTAACAAATGTTTGATTATGTATTCTTTTTTCTATTTGAATGTATACTTTCAAAAGAAGCGGGGAAATACATCCCCATTTTATGTTTAATGTTTGTACGTCTGTATGTCTGTTTTATGAAAAATAATAAAAAAAATTGAAAAAAAAGAAAAAAAAAGAAGCACAGTTAAGAGCACAGGACTTCAACTGCTGTGTAGATCCATTGTCATCAACATAATGGATTGTCACTGTTCATACACTGTCCCACGTTTAAAAAAATGCAGATTACTTTAAAAAAACTATAAATGATATGTCAGTTGTTGTTTTTTCTATAATATATCCTTTGGCTCTGGTTTTCAAATTTTACCTCAAAGTTAAATCATTTTCATAAGTAAAACTTTGTTTATGCACAGTAGAATTAACTATTTCAATTTTAGTTCTGATTGATTTTTCATCAGTATGTCCTCTTTATTAGGATACTGATTTGGTCTAAAGATGTACAGAAGTATCCCACTGGATCCTGGCATAGAGAAATTTCAAATTAATTACATGGGGGAAAATATAGTGTCTAACATCTGACAGGTTTTTTTTTTAATTACACTTTTAGGAAGTATTGTGCTGCTGTGTTTTTTGGAGAAAGCAAGTAGTAGTCAAACAGTTAAGAGAAGAGAAGGTTAAGAGAAGACTGATCAGTGTACCACAAGGGATGATCAAACCTAGTTTGAGAGCCATAGTCTGCAGACGTTGTACCATGTCAGAAAATAGGCAGAATTCTGGTCCAGAAATAATCAAGAGTTAAAATACCGGTAGCCCTCAACTTACAACAATTTGTTCAGTGACTGTTCAAAGTTACAACAGTACTGAAAAAAGTGACATGACGGTTTTTCACACTTATAACCATTGCAGTCATTTCCCATTGTCACACGATCAAAATTCAGATGCCTGACAATTGACTCACGCAATTAACCTTAATCACGTTGTTAACCTGATCCTACGCAGCTTCTGCTGAGGCAATCTCACACTACTCACAAGAGCCTACAAAACTTTTGCCAGACCCATCCTAGACTACTGTTCATCTGTCTGGAACCCATACCACATCTCATACATCAACACCCTTGAAAATGTCCAAAGATATTTCACCAGAAGAGCCCTTCACTCCTCCACTCGAAACAGTTGGGGGAAAGATCAAAAGCAACATGAGAAAATATTATTTTACTGAAAGAGTAGTAGATCCTTGGAACAAACTTCCAGCAGATGTGGTAGATAAATCCACAGTAACTGAATTTAAACATGCCTGGGATAAACATATATCCATCCTAAGATAAAATACAGAAAATAGTATAAGGGCAGACTAGATGGACCATGAGGTCTTTTTCTGCCATCAGACTTCTATGTTTCTATGTTTCTATGAAACAGAATATCCTACGAAAATAGACTAATAATCCTGGGCCTAGAAAGCCTAGAACTACGGCGCCTAAAACACGATTTGAGTATTGCCCACAAGATCATATGCTGCAACATCCTACTGGTCAATGACTACTTCAGCTTCAACCGCAACAACACAAGAGCATGCAACAGATTCAAACTTAATACAAACCGCTCCAAACTTGACTGTAAAAAATATTATTTCAACAATCGAGTTATCGAAGTGTGGAACTCATTACCAGACTCAATTGTGTCAACCCCTAACCCCCAACATTTCTCCCTTAGACTTTCCACGATTGACCTCTCCAGGTTCCTAAGAGGCCAGTAAGGGGCATACATAAGTGCACTAGTGTGTCTTTTGTCACCTGTCCAATTGTCTTTCCTTTCTTTCATCCATCATATATATTCTCTTCCTTTCATTTATCCTCTCTTCTAAGATCACTTTTACCCTTATGTATATTACCACATGTCTTTTTTTCTTCCTATGTATTTGTGCATTGGACAAATGAATAAAATAAATAAATAAATAAATATGATGGTTGCAGATGGTCCCAGATATCAGGGTTCTGATCGGCCCATCCCCCTTGCCCATGCCAACTCGAGAGCAGGCCAGGAATGCTTTACGAGTTGACACCTTTTGACAAGCAATTTCAATGGGAAATTGAAATTCACTTAACAGATTCACTTAATAACCATTTTACTGATATAACAAATGTAGTGATTCATTTAACAACTCTGGGCAGAAAGGTTGTAAAATGGGCCAAAATTCACTTAACAATGTCTCACGAAGCAATGGAAACTGTGGGTTCAATTGTGGTCATAAGTTGAGGACCACCTGTCACATAGAATAAAACAGAAGGTTGCAAACTTCATTTGTAAGGATTTGCTGAATATGATTATATGTGCTTTAAACGTCTAAGATGAACAGGGATACGAGTAAGCATTAGCTAACACCCATTGCTTGCAAGGAGCCACATGTTGTGCTGTGTTTCACAATGATTATGATTTTTTTTTTTTAGGATTAGCCTTTATCACCATGGTTCTTGTTTCATGATATGGATGGATGAAGTTCTGCTTTCTTGAGAGATTGACTTAAACCTTCCTTCCTATTCTAAATATGAGCTGGACATTATACATTGTATAAAGCAATCTATTCATAGCTTATTTTGCTATATTAAAAATAAACTCGTAATTAGATATAAGGTTTGCCTATGAGATTGGCAGCAATTGCTAAGTTTCCTTTAAATCAAGACTTAACATGGGGAGTCATTTGTCTTTCTCCTACATCAGAAGATCTTATGTAATTTCCTGCTTCTCATCGCTAGGTGATTTAATGTCAAATCGAATTAAAATCTGGACAGTATAGTTTATAGCCTAACTTTAGTAGTTCTTATATGAATTATCTTATATCTTATATCATAAACTATTACAGAGAACTATAGGTTGTTTATGACCTATCATCAAGGTAAGAGACAATAAAACCAATTGCAAGAAACAAAGTATCTGCACTGAGTTTTTAAAATCATATTGTAGTTAATCATGTACCTTTTTATCAAGTAAGCTGAATCCAGGACACAATCAATGCAATGTTCAATTATTAACAGTAAGAATAACTAGAAAAAATGAGGATTGAACCACATGCTCATGGCAACATCCTTACAATTTATCTTAACTAATATTACATGGAACAATATCAAGTATATGTCAGCCAGCATGTTGTAATTGTGAAATGTGCTAGAACCATGATGGCAAACTTATGGCGCACATGTCCAAAGTAGCACATGGAATCATGTCGCCTGGCACACACAGCATTACCTGTTCCTCTTCAGGGTTTCTGACACTCATGCGCATGTAGTGATCAGCTAGCCTTTGTGCATCTGGCAGCGCCAGAAACAAGAAAGTCTGCTCTTCTGTTTTCCAATGTGAGCATGCGCACTGGCCAACTGATTGGCACATGCACATGTGTGGCAATAACTGGAAGACTGGATGGCCGGTGCATATGTGCACACCAAAACTCAGAAATTCATTTTCTGGCATGCACATGTCCCCTGGGTAGCTCCTCTTCTTGATCCCAACCCAGATGAGCATGTCCATGTACATGAAGTGTGCATGTGCATATGAAGTGCTCCCTTTTCAGCACTCGGTGCCGAAGGCGTGCAAGTGTACTCCCTTTTTGGCACTCAGTGCCAAAAAGGTTCTCCATCACTGAGCTAGACTATATCCCCATTCTCTGTTAAGCATGGAACCATCTTGGTATCGTGGCCAAACAAAAAATTCTAGTTGCAAGAAAAAGCAACTAGAATTAGTGCAGTGCAAAAGCAAGAGGTTCTGCCCCTCGGCTGGACAAATGCTAAGAAAAAGAACAACAATTTATCCATTAAATAGATTACTAAACTTTGGGCTAATATGACAAGCAAAGAAATAACTACTGGTTAAAAAATCCCTTAACATGTATAACATCATCAAGCAAATAATGAAATACATTTTTTGTGGGGTCCATATACTGTTAACAGAAAAAATAGTTTTCACATTAAATAAATATTTTTTTAAAAAAAATCCATGTATTATCTATCTATCTATCTATCTATCTATCTATCTATCTATCTATCTATCTATCTATCTATCTAACTATCTATCTATCTATTTATCTATCTGTCTGTCTGCTGATCCTCTCCGAAGACTTTGTTCTGAATCCACACAGAGAACTGCAAGAATCATCTGCAAAATAATCTGGCACTAAGATTCCCCCAATCCCATAGTCAGCAATAACATATCAGCACCTATTTTTTAAGAGCATTGCCATTTTGCACAAAGGTGTGTGTGCAAGTTCAATACTTCTCTAGATGTTTTCTTCTTTCTACTTTCTGACATAACAAATATATTGAAGTATAACTGTTTAGCGGGACCCAGGAGAAGAGCCTTCTCTGTGGCAGCCCCGACCCTCTGGAACCAGCTCCCCCCAGATATCAGAGTTGATGATTGGATCTTGAATCCAACATCTTAAGAAGCAAAAACTGTCTACCCTAATACTAATTCCAGGCTTCATAATGTTTACAAAGTTTTAAAATCTATTATTTCTATGGTCTAGAAAAGTCCCACTTGTCTCATGGCTCAGTGATCAGTTAATGTCAACTTGGAAAACTCAACATTTATATTCTAATTTACATATAAATATACCAGTGGTCTAGAAATCTTCTTTTTGCCTTTTATTACCTAAACAATGAAAGTACACTTCTAAAAAAAAATCTTAATTTTTAGAGAAATGAAAGAGTTTAAAATAAGCACTTTGCAGTAACATTAGAGTCAAGACTTTGTTGCTATTTCCCTTTCTAAAAAGAGAGATTGATTTAGTTAACATTCAGGCAGCTTATTTCATGCTCAACTGTAAACAGTGCTCTTTAATGATATTGTTCTTCTCAGAGTCACAGATAGAGAAGCTTAAGCTAATCCCACTTCATGTGGTATCAAGGTTACACGTATCACTTAACATCTTTCCACAAGCAGAACTGCTAGTCCCAAGTATTAAGTCACTCATTTATATTTCAGTCAATTTTTACTACAATTGTGGCCTGCATTATCTGTCTGGCATGCATTTAACAGGAAGGAGGTCTCCTTTTATTGTCCTCCAAACCCTGTACATTGTAGGTCATATGACAGTTTCAGATGTGATTTAAAATTGGGGCTTATTCTTGAACTAAGTATGAAATTAATAACAAAATCAGCAGGGCTGGTATTTGTGTTATTAAACTCAATTTTGTATTGTCCCTACAGGCCTAATTTTAAAACTACTGCAGAGGTATTATTAACCAATAATGCCTAAATGTAGATTATGCATTTTCTTAAATGCATAATCTACATTTGGAAAAGCAAGTTTGCTAAGAAGGAAAAAAAGTGAAGTGTTTATGACATGATTTTATGATTTAAATACAATGAATCATAATTACATATTCCTAATAAAGTAGAAATAGATTGTATTTAACTTTTCATTCACAATCAATTTATAAGATGAATTTCTCCATATTAACTGTAAGCTATGATTATTTTGACAAGTTCTGGTTAAAACTTTGCATTATAATCAGTGAAAAATGGCAACTAAGATTTTACTCAATTTTAAGGCCCTGTTATTTTCTGACATTATTGCTTTTTAATTTGTTTTTAAAGCTTTTGGAGTTCTTTGGAAGAGAACACTACTTTTAACTAAAATATGGTGCTATTCCACTCTATTAAATATATGGATGGTATACCCTAATACAATGACAAAATAACAAACAGGTAAAATGATGTCAGGCAGATAATACTTAATTATTTGGTGAGAAAAGACCCAGTTTTCTGCTCAAATCTGTGCACACTTGAGAACAATTGAATTAGATTAGGAAATGAGATATAGATTTAAGTCTCTGTCTTACACACACACACACACACACACACACACACACATTGATGTATTCATGAAACTAGTTACCTCTGTGATCTTTACATCACTTCCCATTGTATCATGGCATCAAAAACAAAAAACACCCCAAACAAAAGCCCAGAAATTATACCCATGATCTATTTCTAATCTACTGATTTCCTCTTTATGTCTCAGTAACAGCAAGCTAAACCACTTTTTTTTTCTCAGCCTACAGTAATGGTACGAAAGTGAAACTTTAGATATACATTGTTTGAATTGTCAGGAGTGCGTGTGTAAATTTTACGTTTCTTCAGACAGATAGCGTAGCTGCAGCAGTGTTTCAAAATGGCATCTGTAAGTGATGTACGTTATGATGTAGCCCCCTGCCCCTTAGGAACTCTGTGTCCCCACCGCTCACAACCCACCCGATCTTGTCCCCCTCACTCCTCCAAATGCAGGTTCTCCCGTCCTGCCTGCTTTCTGCTGAGCTTGCCTAGGCTGGCAATGAATGGCTGCTGGTAGTGCTGCTCAGAGGTAAGGGGAGCCACAGCACTACCAGCAGCCATTCATTGTCAGCTTTTCTGTGGCTGCCCCAGTTCTCTGGAACAATTACATCTGGAGGTCAAGACTGCCCCCACCTGTTGGCCCTCTGGAAAACAGTTAAGACCTGGCTTTTCTGGCAGTCTGGAGGCCTTTGATCTCGCGATTATAATTGGTAAGATCTGGCCATGGAATATGTATGGGTGTTAATTATTTTAATGCTTAAGATGTTTTTAAGATTTTGTTATGTTGATAAGCCACCCAGACTCCTTTGGCACATATAAATTTAATAAATAAAATACATAAATAAATAAATGGATCATGACGTCAGCAGGTATTGTTGGTGCAATTGGCAAATGAAAGCCGTTCCGAGTCTCCGGAGAGGGGCGGTATACAAATCTAATAAATAATAATAATAATAATAATAATAATAATAATAATAATAATAATTAAAAAAAAACAAAACAAAACAAAACCTCGGGACCATATTGTTTGGAAACATACAGAAGAAGACTTCATCTTACAGTGAATAGATAATGGAGAGAGAGAAGAGGGAGAGAGAGAGAGAATTAAAGTTGTTTGTCATTTTATTTATTATTTATTGTTCAAATTTCTTTCTCCCTGCTCTTGATTGATATTTTTCCTATGGGGGGTTGTGTTTTGGTTGTTTTTGGTCACTTAACCGATTTTATAGAGTGATATTTAATAAATAAATGTATAGCCATATTTCTGGTAGATATTGTTGTGGTTAGCTCTGGCCTAGCTCCTGCCCCACGGACTCTGGATGTGGGGGAGACATCCACATGCTGCAGGCCTGTTTTGCCCCCGGTGGAATCTGATGATGAAGGCTCCTCTGACCAAGAAGACATGAATGACAGGGAGGAGGAGAGTGTGGCAGACAGCTCAGAAGGAGATCAATTATCTAGCTCCTCCTTGGATTCGGAACAAGAGTTAATGATGCAGCCACGCATGAGGAGAGCGATGCATACAACAACAACTGAGAGATTATTATCAAAGAAAATGAGGCCACCTGTGGTTGGGTGGTGCTGTGGTAATTAGTGAGGCTGCTATAAATAGCAGCCTGTGGGTTTCGCCATTGTGGAGGATTATCTGATCATTGTGTTTCGTGACTGCTTTACTGACTTTGACCTTTTGTGTGCTGATTTTTCCCCACTTTGAAACTAAACCAGAGCAAAATGTGTTTCACTCTGTGAAAGAAGAAGGACTGTGAATTGCCTCACAGCTGCAAGCTAAGTATCACAGAACTGATAAGGGACTTGTACAAATTACCAGTTTGTTTAGAGACAAGTGCTCTTTGCTATACCAAGAGAGGGCTTAGTTTAAGTGACTTTTCATTATAAAGAACATTGTTTTGAATTTTCAAACGTGTGTGTGTCTGAAATTTGTACCTGTGAATTTTTGGGACAAGTCTACCAGAGAGCCCGACAGAACAGATATACTGAGTGGTGTGTCTATATTTTTTTTGAGTTGGTTATAAGGACTGACTAAGACTGCAAATTAAATTGAAAATTGCTCACTGTAATTTTCCGACAAATGGAACAAGCTCAGATCTTTCCATGCAAATCCAACAATATGATAGATGCTTCCCTGAGATAATTAATTTTCTAGAAATTAACCTTTGTTGTTAACCTCTCTACAGTTTCTTTCTGTCTTAATTTGCTCTGTTTAGGTAATGTTTGGTTCCTGGAGCTTTTGTACTTTCAGATTTGAAAATATTAATTATAGGTAACTATTAAATAAAGTGTGTACATTGGTAGATGCACCAAAGAGATTATTATGTAAGCCTCTGCCCCTAATCATAATAAAACCAATTCGACAGAACAGTTTGGTGATATGACCAATTATGATCAGAGAAAGTGCTTGGAACACTAATGTAAAATGTTAGGAACACAAGGTATAAGAGGTTACTTAGCTGAGCAGAATTATTTTCATTTCACTCATGGCACTGAGACTAACTTTTTTCTGGGGATGACTTTTAATATATTTGTTCAGTAGAGTATTTTTATACATGACAGCCAATTACATTATTCATGGAGACAAACCTTGCACAAGTCACCTTGATAGACAGGAAGGAGAGCAATGCTATTTAAATCAAAGTTCCATCCAATACATTGCATGGCTACCTAGATGGCTGAACTCCAGAATTTTCATAGGCACTTCATCAAGAAGTGGGTAATGTTCAGCAGACGAATTAAAAATGGTCTTTCTTTCCCCTCTTGATTTGTGCACTAGGGAAGGAACATCAATCCAAAGGTTTGGAGAAACATATCAGCTGACAGGCTTTAAATCATCTGTACCTTCTTTTATAGTATCTTCCAAGTTAAGGGTTCTTTTTGCCTGATTGTTATTTGCTGCATTGTTGTAGATAATTTTTTCCCTCTCTTGTGTTTGTATAACTTTGGGTATATATTAACATTCTTCTGTAGAGACTCTATTGTCTGTGAGTATATTTACACATTGAGAATGAGCAATATACAGTAACTTTCTTTCCATTTACAAAAATCATGATATTAATAAACTGGCTTTGATATAAATTTATCTTTTCTTCTTTCTATTCACACAAGTTCCATCTATTCCATATTGAAATAAGAAAGTTATAAAGCTCTATGTGAATAAGAAAAAAAATCTCAATGACCATCTAATTAAGTTAAGTTAGTTTAAATTTAAATTAGGCATAATGTAATGTTCTTCCAGGACCCATTCATTCCCCCCCAACTCCACCACCTTGTTGAAAACTAAACCTCAAACATGATGTCCTAAGTCTGCCATCCATCTTCTTCTGAAATTATTTCTTTTTATTCTTCTTCATTTTTGTGATAAGTGTCATCTTCATAAGATCTTTCTTTCTTTCTTTCTTTCTTTCTTTCTTTCTTTCTGTCTGTCTGTCTGTCTGTCTGTCTGTCTGTCTGTCTGTCTGTATGTATGTATGTATGTATGTATGTATGTATGTATGTATGTATGTTCTGCTGGGCTCTCTGATAGGAGCCTTCCGAAAATTCAAGGGTACAAATTTCAGACACACACACATTTGAAAATTCAAAACAATGTTCTTTATCACAAAAGTCAAAATAAATTAAGCACTCTTTTTGTATTGCAAAGAGCACTCTTCCCAAAACAACCCGGTAGTCTGTACAATTTCCCTTAAGCAGTCATTAAGTACTTAGCCAGCAGCTGTGGAGAAACTTCACACCCCTTCTTCCAACGAAGTGAGACACACCCACACACGTTGCTCTGCTTTGGTTTCAAAGGTGTGAAAAAGCAACAAAGTCCAGCACACAAGATTCCTGACGAACTGTGAACATATATTCTTCCACAATGGCCAAACCCACATGCTGCTATTTATAGCAGCAGCCCTAATTACTGGAGCCCCACCCAAACACAAGTGGCCTTAATAGGGACACTAAAGCGACAGGGTCAAGGTATTTGTGATAATGATATCTCACATAAGCAGCAGCTGCCAAAAGTGCCAACTCATTTCTAGGCTGTATTAACAGAGGGATAGAATTAAGATCACGTGAAGTGTTAATACCACTATATCATGCCTTGGTAAGACCACACTTGGATTACTGCCTTCAGTTTTGGTCACCACAATATAAAAAGGATGTTGAGACTCTAGAAAGGTCTTCTAGTTCAATCCCCTGATTAGGCAGGAAACCGTACAGCACTTTAGACAAATGGTTATCCAATATCTTCTTAAGAACTTCCAGTGTTGAGCATTCACAACTTCTAGAGGCAAGCTGTTCCACTGATTAATAGTTCTAACTGTCAGGAAATTTCTCCTTAGTTCTAAATTGCTTCTCTCCTTGATTAGTTTCCACCCATTGCTTCTTGCCCTGCCTTCATGTGATTTGGATGACAACCCCTGAGATATTGGAACACTACTCTCTGAACTCTTTTGAAGATGAGAACTGCATCAGCTCTTTTTCAATCCTCTGGCAGTTCCTCAGTGCTCCAGGATCTTTGAAAGATATAGTTTAGTGGTTCTGAGATGTCATCTGCCAGTTGTTTCAAAACCTTGGGGTGTGATTCATCCAGTCCTGATGATTTGAACTCATCTAGAATAGACAAGTTTACAGATCAGTTCTTTTATGATCTGCTTTAGAATTTTCCTGAAAAGACTGACTGGTCTGTAATTCTCTGTTACTGTTTTCCCTTTTTGAAGATAGAAACAACATCACCCGGCACTTCACTCTTCCTCAAGAATTGCTCAGTGATAATACATAAATGATTGCTGATGCTATCAAGAGCTTGCATTCATATCCTGGAATGTAAATCTGTCCTTGGAGATTTACACTCATTAAAAGTAAATGAGGATTCTCTGGCCCTGTTTCAGTTTGTCTCAACTTTCAATCATAAACCTTCACCCTGCTCATGGTTGCCTGATGAAACATGTACATCTTTTTGAAGTAATCTGAACTAAAATTGAAATAGAATATAATTTCCTTGTCATAACAAGGCTTTTGCCATCTTAATTTAGCAGCTGGTATATTGATTCTTCTCTCCATTTTTATTTTCAACATAGTTATAGAAGACCTTTTTGTTGTTCTTTACTATCTTTTACCAACTTCATTCAGAGCTTAAGCCTTCCAGATCTTTTTTCTACATTTTCAAGATGCCTATATGTGCAATTGCTAGGTGACCTTTCTTATTTTCTATCTCCTCTATGTATCTTTATTCATTTTACAATCATCACTAACCTTTTGTGCAGGAACATTGTGTTTTCTTCTGCCTTCCACATTTTTTTTGTGTGCGAGTATATCAGATTCTCTATGAAAGGGATGCAGTGACTAATATAAAATATTATTTATTGTGATTGCCTTTGAGTCAGCTTCTATACTAGTCTTTCTAATTTGACTGATGGCAAAAATAGGAAACAATTGCAAAGGGAAGAATTTTTCTTCTTCACTGGAATTGTTTGCAGTTCTGTTTCATTGCCTCATTTTTAAAGAAGCTGCCACCCATTTTGAGCATCTGTTAGCTGAAACAGTCAACAACTAACAACTGTAGAGTTTTATTGGAAAGTTTTATATATTTATTCTCCTAAACCAGAGTGTCAAACTCAATTTCATTGAGACCCATTGTTTGACATGGGGACTGGGGTGGGTGTGACCGGGGTGAGTATGGCCAGCTTGATGTCATATGTGTTAGTGGTGCCTTTCCAGGGCAGCCCCATGGATCAGATCTAAGTACCCTGCAGGCCTTGAGTTTGACCCCTTCTCCTAAACTGGCTTGGCACCCATTGTGCTTGCTCTAACACTTCAGTCAGTCCTGAATTTGACAGCTAATTCTATCAGAGATCTTACGTGTACGGCCTCTTTCAGTTCCTACAGAATTCATTTTCATGCTGCCAAATCAGGAGTTTCTTCTAATCAAACAATTAGGAAACTACAGGGCAATGTCCTTTAGGGCTGGAGAGGAAGGGCTAAAAAAAATTAAGAAGTTAGTGATGATAATACAGAAATGAGATAGAGCTTCAATTCATTGGTTGAGGATATCATCTTGGGGTTTTTTATCCTTCTTTCAGTGGATATCTCTGCTCTATAATTAGCACTTTCTTTTCAGCCTAGCCATCCAATAAAAAACTGTATGAACTTTTTGCCATAACATGAACACATAAACAGGTAGGTATTATAGTAACTTTAAGCAACATTAAGCTCTTGATCACACAGATAAAATTTGCAGTCAGTCTTGTATCTCATGTAGTAGACTGAGCTGTTTCCTTAAAAGTGCTATATGTTTATATGACACAGTACATTTTGCCTATGATCAATAACTCTTTAAAATTGTCCACTTCTTTTTAATCAGAGGTACTATTGAGAAAATATGCCTTATCAGAGTCAATATTTTTTGGGGGGAAAGAATTAATAATATAACTCCATATTATGTCTATGTAGATTCTCAGTCATCCAGGTCATGATTATCCCAAAGGTGCTTTTTTTCAAGAGGCCACTAGACTTTTTTGTTTTTCTTTGAAGTCATTTCACTTCTCATCCCAGAAGCTTCTTCAGCTCTGGCTGGATGATCAGGATGGAAGGATTTATATCCCTTGCACACAGCTAGTTATTTGCATTCTTTAGTAAGTCATTAAGGCCACTTGGAGGCTTAACTGTGTCATCAAGGGCACCCATGTGATGCAAATGGATGTGGCACATTCCTTGCATTGTTGAAAGTCTCCTGTGTTGTAGACTGAAGATAGATGATATTATATCCCTTCCCCTTGGGTGTAAACAGATCAATTTACTCCCCTCTTTTATAAAATATGCCATTTCTCCATCTAGTTCCCAGGAAGGGTGATTTTTTTTAAAAATCACTTTATTTTTTTTATTACTAGTCCATTGGTTGGACTAAGGACAGCACAGTGGCTCAGTGGTAAAGACGCTGGTCCTGTTTGTTAGTTAGTTAGTTAGTTAGTTAGTTAGTTAGTTAGTTCAAAAGTATGCAAATGTGAGTAGATAAATACATACCATTTCCATGAGAAAACAACAGTCTGGGATGTCATGCTGTCTACATCTTTTTAAATTATGGGTTTTTAGATATATTTAAATATTAGATTTGTTATTACATTGTTTTTATTATTGCTGTAAGCCGCCCCGAGTCTACGGAGAGGGAAAGCATACAAATCTAATTAATAATAATAATAATAATAATAATAATAATAATAATAATTGCAGACATCTTTTCAGACAACACTAGTTCAATATAGCCCTGAAATAGAGATGAGCACTGATCCTTATAGATGACAACAACTAGCAGAGTAAAATACGCAACGACTCCTTGCCAAAAATAATAAAAAAATAAAAATCAAGCATTCATCCTTTTAACTGTCCAAAATAAAAATGAGATAGTGGCAATTGACTCAATTGAAGGACTTTTCCTGTTATGTGTACAGTAGTCAATGTTCAAAATGGTGTTTACCTAGAAGTAAATTAAGGCAGATCACACAATCACAGTTATTCCAAAGATGGTTTGTTTAAAGAAACTTTTGATGTCAAGCAAGAAAAGTAAGAATTTATCTTTGAAGTGGACTGGGGAAGGATTAAAAAAAGCCTGTGCTTTATTACAATATATGTTTAATTGACTGGCCTCATACTATGGTAAATATGGGTAATCGGCCCCTTTGCCAATAGAGTGGGAGCTTCCGGGTGAGGCACAAGTCACGCTGAGAGGACGGGGATAAAGCTCTATCCCCGTCGCTCCTTTTTCATCACTGGCGGATTGTTCTCAGCAGTTTGATCGAGCCTGGAGGGCTCGATCCAGAACAGGGGGTCGCCTGGTCCCTAGGGGTGGATTGCCACCATCCCGGAGGGAGAGGATAATCCCACAGCTTCAGCAATGAAGAAATGCGCCTCTGTTCTGGCTGGGGCATGGCCATAGCGGCTTCCTCACAAAGCAGGAGTTTTTTTAAAGTCAACAGAAGTCAACAGGATAAAGATCGTCAGAAAAGAAAAGAAAAAAAGCAGCACTGAACAAGGTATTTCTTTTGGATTTCATTATATAAGGAAATAAAGGAAAAGAAAAGATCTCGGAATAAAAGGCGAACAAGAAAAGTTCACAATGTCTTTCCATTCTTCCATTCTCTTCCCTGCCTTGCCACACCCAATTTTGTGGTGTTCTGTAGGATTCTGAGATAACTGCCTTTTCTTCAAACTGATTTCTATTTCCTCTATTTATGCCATTTCCTCTGCTTTACTTACCAAAGGACTGCTTAGTGCAAAGCCTATTTTTTTAGAAGGACTTCTTTATGACTGCTTAATGGCTGCCTACCTAAATCTCCCACAGCTGACAATCGAGATTAGTTTAAACTTAGATTCATCTCTTCCTGCTTTGGACAGTTTTTACTGCATCCATTGGGTTGTAAATATTTTTGTTTTAAACTGATTTCAATGTCAATGTCAGTCCTAGAACCAGATATGGGAATTTCCCTGCTCCCTTTTGTCCTTTGGGAAGGGTATTTGGCTTTGTGGATAGGTCTGAAGTCCCAAGAGAGGCATTCACTACTGAAGGTGGCTGGTGGTGTTAAAAAAAATAAAAAACTCACCTCCGTCTTGTCCATCACTTAGCTCTCTTTATTTCAATTTTAGTGCAGTTTTTAATTACATTTTAAGCTATGCAGTTTTAATGTCTTAATTATTTTTTTTAAAAAAAAATTTATAAATTGTAAGACACCCAAAGTTACCTTGTATGGAAACTTGCCAGAATAAAAATGTAATAAATAAATACATAAATAAATAAAATGGGAAGGTAACTTTACTTGAGGGTCCAGAGTAAAATAGGTCACAGTATTTATAATAGATAATTGTAAACATGATGGAGCTAGAACAGTGCAGTAGAATTCTTTGTAATTTGGGAACCTTGTGATTTGCAAGTGTAGAGATGATTAAGTATAATGAAGCAGTTTTTCTTACAATCTTTCTTTTCCTGTAATATATCCGGTTACTGAGCAAAAACCTTGAAGCAATAAGATCTATGTGAATAGCAATCAATTTTATTTTATTCTAGCATTCTTTTCTTTAACATTCTTCTGCATACTTGTTCAGACTTCCAATTTTCTATTTTATATTCTGGCTTTTATACATAAATTGTCATAATACACATCAATAATACAAGTACAAATGATTTCCTGTGCTAAAGTAATATAACTCTGAGTTATTCCGTTCACTGTGATTTCATTCCTAGTGCTTTATTAAGTACCTGTACCCTTCAACATTCTTAAGAATTCATTTATGTGCAAACATCAGGGGAAATACGGGATTTTGCCTATGATCAACAACTCTTTAAAATTGTCCACTTCTTTTTAATCAGAGGTAGTATTGAGAAAATATGCCTTATCAGAGTCAATATTTTTTTGGGGGAAAGGATTAATAATATAACTCCATATTATGTCTATGTAGATTCTCAGTCATCCTGATCATGATTATCCCAAAAGTGCTTTTTTCAAGAGACCACTAGACTCTTTTGTTTTACTTTGAAGTCATTTCACTTCTCATTCCAGAAGCTTCTTCAGCTCTGACTGGATGATCAGAATGGAAGGATTTATATTCCTTGCACACAGCTGGTTATTTGCATTCTTTAGTAAGTCATTAAGGCCACTTGGAAGCTTAACTGTGTCATCAAGGGCACCTACGTGATGCAAATGGATGTGGGACCTTCTTTGAACTGGTGAAAGTCTACTGTGTTGTAGACTGAAGATAGATGATGTTATATCACTTCACCTTGGATGTTATTCCGTACAGCTAGAAGCAGCTGATACATTTTGACATTGATGGCTTCTTTGAACCTTCTTTCAAACCAGCAGTCCTCTCTGTCCAAGACTACTTGCTAGTTCAGAAATTCTGGGAGTTGAAGTCCACAGCTCATAAAAAGGCCATGATAGGTAACATCAACAATTCCAGTCTATCACTGGAATGTTGTTTAGTTTGGATCATCAAACATCAAGAAAACAACCAAGCTCAGGGAGCACTGACCCTTCAGTTCTAGAATAGCTAGCAATTCCAATTTCCAGGTTTATATGAATTTGATTTTACTAAGTCAGATCACTGATTCAACTAGCTCACTATCTGCCTACAGTCAATGGGATATGTTAAAAGTGAATATAGCATTTGAAACCGAATTACACAATTCTTGCACACAAGCAAGTGGTAGGAGATAACTCTGTCATGAGTGAAAGAATAATAAAAAAGATTTCTCCAACAGTTGATGATGCAACTTTTTGTAGCCCTTTTCCTAGGTCTTACTTATAATTTATAATTGATTTTATTTATTTGTATCACAACCTTTATTATATTTTTACATATAAGATGGAGAACATATCAAACATATCTCATTCCTCTTACATTCTCTACAGCAGCCGCCTGATGAGATGGGTTATCCTGAGTCTGAATGGCTGAAAGTCATCCAGATGGCTTAGTCTTTAAGTTGGCAAAGTTAGTGGGCAGGTCCAGACAAAATTTACATTTAACATAAAACTCCATTTTGTTAATATGACCAAAGCCAAATCCTATGTAAACTCTGAAGATGGCATGACTGAGGCCATCTCGGAGGCCTCAGTGTTGCCACCATGGTGATGAGGGATAGGGAGGGTTTTTTTGTAGCCAAAACAAAATAATTTCCCCTGAGAACCAAGTACATTCCCAGAGGTGGCTGAAGAGAGGAGGAGTGAAGTTTCCAAGCAATCTGACAGCACTTTGATTGGAGCATGTGACTGTCTGTTTGGGAAAGGGAAAGGTTTGCTTTTAATTAGTTAAAACTGTTGGAACCTTTAGAGTGGGTTTCCACCAATCTTTGCCAATATAGTTTATAGTTTATTAGATTTGTATGCTGCTCCTCTCCGAAGACTCAGGGTGGCTCACAACATAACAGTGATACAATACATTACAAATCCAATAGTAGAAAATTAAATCAATTAAAAAAAACATTAATACATAGTAAAATCCCTAACTATACAATCATGTACATTCAACCTAATCCATCATACAGTAAGGCCGAAAACATAATAAAAAGCGGGAGAAGGTGGTAATGCCTGGCGACAAAGGTGGGTCTTTAGCATTTTATAGAAAGCGAGGAAGTTGGGGGCTGTTCGAATCTCTGGAGGGAGTTGATTCCAGAGGGCGAGGGCCGCCAAAGAGAAGGCTCTTCCCCTGGGTCCTGCCAGCTGACATTATTTGGTCAATGGGATCCGGAGAAGGTGAACTCTGTGGGACCTAATCGGTCACTGGGATTCATGCGGCAGAAGGCAGTCTCGGAGATATTCTGGTCTGATGCCATGTAGGGCTTTATAGGTCATAAGCAACACTTTAAATTGTGACTGGAAACTGATTGGCAGCCAGTGTAGGCTGCAGAGTGTTGGCAAAATGTGGGCATATCTTGGAAGCCCCACAATGGCTCTCATGGCCACGTTCTGCACGATCTGAAGTTTACGAACACTTTTCAAAGGAAGCCCCATGTAGAGAGCGTTGCAGTAGTCAAACCTCGAGGTGATGAGGGCATGAGTGACTGTGAGCAGTGATTCCTGGTCCAAATAGGGCCGCAACTGGTGCACTAGGCGGACCTGGGCAAATGCCCCCCTCGCCACAGCTGAAAGATGGTGCTCTAATGTTGGCTGTGGATCGAGGAGGATGTCCAAGTTGCGAACCCTCTCTGAGGGGGTCAATAATTAATAATTAATAATAATAATAATTTATTAGATTTGTATGTCGCCCCTCTCCGAAGACTCAGGGCGCCCCCCCCCCCCCCCGGGTAATGGACGGACAGATAGAATTGTCCTTGGGAGGCAAAACCCACAGCCACTCCGTCTTGTCAGTGTTGAGTTTGAGCCTGTTGACACCCATCCAGACCCTCACAGCCTCCACACACTGGCACTTGAGCAACTTTCTTGCCTCAGAGGTCTTTTTGCTATTGGTACATTACTTGAAATCCTAGGTTTAATAATCTTCTCTTTGTACTACATTAGACTTTTTTTGCCTCTCTTTTTTCTCACTGAATTGAATGTGCTGTTTTCTAAAGTCATTGCCTCACCCTCCACCCCCACCTGAACAATGTGTTTCATTCTCCTAGCTTATTTGTGGTTTCTTATTTGATTGCATTGTATACCAGCTTCAAATGTTCTAAATCCTCCATAAATTGCCAACTGCTTATTAGTTGTCCCATATACTGTCAGACCTTAATATGGTTTAATAAATGCTACTGCTTTATTATTGATTGAGTTTCAGATATGAATTACTGGAATTGTTACATTTGTTTATTACCTGTAGTGTTAAGATACCACATAATTGATGCTGGAGAAGTATCTGGATCATAATTAGCTGATAATGTGTTGTGAAGGCTGGGAAACAAACAGACCTCTTAGTGAATAGGCAGTTGCACACCTACAAGTATTATTGAAAGTACTGGTATGTGAACAAGATATTCAGAAATGAGCAAAGGGATGCTGCCTAAGGAAAGATCAAAGAAGAGATAGTACAGCCCTCAGCTGCATAATGGGTACTCAGAAGGAAGACATACACATACATACACACTCCTTCTCACATTGTAAATGAAATGGAAGGAGGTTGTATGTTAAGCCTTGCAAAATTTTGTTAATGAAGCCCTGCAATAATTTGTTAATGAAGCTGCTACAATATAGCAGAAATAATTCACCTATTTATTTGCTGTTACTTAACTTGTATGGGTAGCCCTCACCAACTATCTCAGTTAGTGATGTTTAAAATTATGATGTTACTGAAACAATAACTTTGTGACCAATCCCAGCAGTGGGCTATGAGCCAAAATGCTAAAATGCGCTTGCCGCCGCAGCTCATACATTCTTGCGGGGCCAGCGTGATTTGCTGCTGCACCTGTGGAGGCAGCAAAATTGCACATGGAACCACAGGTGAGCCTGTGTTTCTGCGAGGTTTTTTTGCTTCTGTGCATGCAGAAACACAGGCGCACCTGAGGCTCCATGCACAATTTTGCTGCCTCCACAGGTGCAGCAGCAAAATCACGCTGGCCTTGCGAGAACTTACGAGCCATGGCGGCGAGCGCAATTTAGCATATGGGCTCATAGCCCACCGCTGACCAATCCTCACATTTACAACTGTTGCAGTAATCTGTTATAATGTCATTTGTATCAGGGCTGGGTTCTAACTTATCTTGCTGCTGGTTTACTTCATCCCATGCCACGTGGGTGTGTGCATGCGTAGTGCCGAAAAATAAAAAAAAAATGCTAAAACAAACCAAGACAAGATGACAATGCACTTACAGTGACAGAAACTCAGCTTCTGCACATTTGCAGAAGGAAAAAAAACTGGATTAAAAAAATATTCAAAAGAATAGATGGTGACGTCCACAGACCGGCACTGACAGAACCAGTTCCGTGACATCATCATGATATTTCCGGGACCGCCTTCTGCCGCACGAATCCCAGCGACTGGTCAGATCCCACAGAGTTGGCCTTCTCCGGGTCCCGTCGACTAAACAACGTCAACGACCCAGGAGAAGAGCCTTCTCTGTGGTGGCCCCGACCCTCTGGAACCAGCTCCTCCCAGATATCAGAGTTGCCCCCACCCTCCTTGCCTTTCGCAAGCTCCTTAAAACCCACCTCTGTCGTCAGGCATGAGGGAATTGAAATTTTTTCCCCTTCCCCCTAGGCTTATAGAATTTATACATGGTATGCTTGTTTGTATGATTGGTTTTTTAAATTGGGGTTTTTAGACTATTTTTTTAATATTAGATTTGTTACATTGTTTTCTTTATTGTTGTTAGCCACCCCGAGTCTTCGGAGAGGGGCGGCATACAAATCAAATCAAATCAAATCAAATCAAATCAAATCAAATCAAATCAAATCAAATCAAATCAAATCAAATCAAATCAAATCAAATCAAATCAAATCAAAACAAAACAAAACAAAACAAAACAAATCAAATCAAATCAAATCAAATCAAATCAAATCAAATCAAATCAAATCAAATCAAATCAAATCAAATCAAATCAAATAAACAAATCACCAGCGGTTTGCTACCAGTTCGGGCAAACTGGTCCAAACCAGGAGGAACCCACCTCTGATTTGTATGCATTGCAGTTTAGGACAAGCAAAGTCAATAGAGAAAGTAGAAATAATTTTTAGTTTGTACTTATTTGATGTCTCCCTTAATGACAAAAAGGGCTATTAAGGATCAAAGTGAGGTCATAAGCCCATCAGATGATGTGATTTTACATTTAGTGGTACCTGCTAACAATGTTGTCTGTCCCAATTGTGGTCTCTAAAAAAGACTACCTGTTTTCATTGCATTCTACTAGCAATATGATTTTTTTTTTAAAGAACCAAATGAGAGGCACTTTTGCAGAGTAGAAAGCAATTAGATAGAATTTTTGATGTACACACAGAGTTCTTTATTTGCTTCAGCAACATCATGGAGTACAATAGCCTAGGGCAGAAATCCATTGCACCTTGCTTTGAAGCTTTGATGAGCTTTCCCCCCACATCTCTTTATTGGTTCACATGTTTTTCCCTGTTTTCCCTGTCAAATTGACAGAGATTTTTATCTAGCATATTTTTATATCTAGATAAAAACCAGGGTACAACATTCCACTCCATTGCTTCTCTGCAAGCAATCTGTCAGAAAAAGCAAACATTTTGAAATAATTACATTTACAAGTACATTTATATTCAGTTCTTTCCAGGTTTCTGACTTTTGTCATGGATTTTGACACTTGCTACACATCTTATTTTCACCAACTGTGACTAAAGCTCTAATTTCTGACTTCAATAATTCAAAGGCTACATTTTGTGGCATTTGTATTAAAATCACAATATTTAATTCATTTTATGCTTCTTTATCATTCTGGCTTGTGGCTTCAAGGCCATGTCATATGACCAAAATTGTCATCCAAAGATGTAGATCAAATGGATTCAACTTTATCCACTTCACAATTAGAAATACAATATTTACTTCACTATCTGAAAGTTACTTCACTACAGAAGGTCTTGGAAACATCCTTCAGAAATACAAATAAAATTTGCAACAAAATTATTATTGTTGTTGTTGTTGTTGTTGTTATTATTATTATTATTATTATTGTTGTTATTATTATTATTATTATTATTATTATTATTATTATTATTACTACTTATTAAATTTGTATGCCGCCCCTCTCGGGGCGGCTCACAACAGTGACAAAACAATATGCAATAACAAATCTAATATTAAAAGTCTAAAATAACAATTTAACATTAAAAGCCTAAAACCCCCATTATTTAAAAAACATACCATGCATAAATTGTATAGGCCTGGGGGAGATGTCTCAGTTCCCCCATGCCTGATGGCAGAGGTGGGTTTTAAAAAGTTTACGAAAGGCAAGGAGGGTGGGGACAATCCTAATCTCTGGAGGGAGCTGGTTCCAGAGGGCCGGGCCCCCCACAGAGAAGGCTCTTCCCCTGGGTCCCGCCAACCAACATTGTTTAGTCAACGGGACCCAGAGAAGGCCAACTCTGTGGGACCTAACTGGCTGCTGGGATTCGTGCGGCAGAAGGCGGTCCCGGAGATATTCTGGTCCGGTGCCATGAAGGGCTTTATAGGTCATAACCAACACTTTGAATTGTGACCGGAAACTGATCGGCAACCAATGCAGACTGCGGAGTGTTGATGTAACATGGACATACCTAGGGAAGCCCATGATTGCTCTCGCAGCTGCATTCTGCACAATCTGAAGTTTCCAAACACTCTTCAAAGGTAGCCCCATGTAGAGAGTGTTACAGTAGTTGAACCTCGAGGTGATGAGGGCATGAGTGAGCAGTGACTCCCGGTCCAAGTAGGGCCGCAACTGAAAGAGGTTTCTCTAATGTGAGCTGTTGATTGAGGAGGACGCCCAAGTTACAGACCCTCTCTTAGGGGGTCAATAATTCCCCCCCAGGGTGATGGACGGACAGATAGAATTGTCCTTGGGAGGCAAAACCCACAGCCACTCCATCTTATCAGGGTTGAGTTTGAGTCTGTTGACACCCATCCAGACCCCAACATCCTGCAGACACTGGCACATCACTTCCACTGCTTCGTTGACTGGACATGGGTGGAGATGTACAGCTGGGTATCATCGGCGTACTGATGATATCTCACCCTATGCCCTTGCATGATCTCACCCAGCGGTTTCATGTAGATATTAAATAGCAGGGGGGAGAGGACCGATCCCTGAGGCACCCCACAAGGGAGTGACCTAGAGGTCGAGTTCTGACCCCCACTAACACCGACTGTGACCGACCAGAGAGGTAGGAGGAGAACCACTGAAGAACAGTGCCTCCCACTCCCAACCCCTCCAGCCAGCGCAGAAGGATACCATGGTCGATGGTATCAAAAGCCGCTGAGAGGTCAAGAAGCACCAGGATCTGCAATTCAGGTCATTAGCTGTGCCTTGTGCCAGAATGCTCCATTCCTTTTCACTCCATCAGGCAGCCATCTGTGACCAATGGTCATGCCAAGTTTTCTTTAGCACATTTTTGAAGTCTCTGACATATTTTTCTACTGTCATTCCTTGCATAACTCTTTAGATTCCCAAATCTGCTATTACTGTCTTTTTTTTGATTACCTATATAGAGCCTTTTAACATATGTATTTTCCCTAGTTCTTTACCATTTTGCTAACCAGTAGTCATGTAATCAAGAGACAACTAGTAGCTTTGACAAATGATTGGCAACAATTATGTTAAAGAAATGGAACAAATTTACTGTTTGTTTGTTTGTTAGATTTAGAAGCTGTCCAACTCCAAAATGGACTCTATGCAATTGTTGCTGACTAGTGGCAACATAGGCTTGATAGGAGGAAGAAACTTTCACTTTGCCTGCAATATTTCTGGCCACTTATATGTGACACCTTCTTTCTTTGCCTTTCCTTTTTGAGCTCTCCGTCAATTTAATTTTAATAAAGCGTGGCATCATTTCCAGAAGAGTTCGGAGTTCGGTTGGGGTTCGGGTTCGAATTCGGCGAATTCACCCAAACTTCACAGTGCAGATCAGCCGAACTCGCTGAACCCAAACTTTGTTGGGTTTGCCCATCACTAGTGGTTACATATTGTATCTCCAAAAGCAGTATTTGATTGATATAGCTAATATAAACTGGTCAATGTATAAAGGTTTCCTTCCTTCCTTCCTTCCTTCCTTCCTTCCTTCCTTCCTTCCTTCCTTCCTTCCTTCCTTCCTTCCTTCCTTCCTTCCGGTTGATGGATCCGGGTTTCTGGTCTAACTTAGTTGTACCTGTTTTTTGACCAATTTTATTTCCCATGAAATCAAATTGGAGGTAAGCACGAGAGTTAGTATGCTGTTGACATTGTGAGGTTTGTGAGGTGTATAGATTCACTAGAACACCTACATTTATTTATTTATTTTATTTTATTTATTTATTTATTCAATTTTTATGCCGCCCTACTCCTTAGACTCAGGGCGGCTTACAACATGTTAGCAATAGCACTTTTTAACAGAGCTAGGCTATTGCCCCCACAATCCGGGTCCTCATTTTAACCACCTCGGAAGGATGGAAGGCTGAGTCAACCTTGAGCCGGTGATGAGATTTGAACTGCTGACCTTCAGATCTACAGTCAGCTTCAGTGGCCTGCAGTACAGCATTCTACCTGCTGCGCCACCCCGGCTCTATTGAGTAACCATCCATAATTTACTCATTCTTCCCCCTTCCTTACTTTTGAGCTTTGGTTATTCTGAAATTTAGAGTTGGGTTAAGAGGTTTAGGCATGGTGCTAGAAACCTGGAGACAATGCATTCTAGTCCCACCTTAGGATGAAAGATATGTGATGACATTCAGCCAGCAAGTCTCTGTCAGCCCAACCCATCTCCCAGGATTGTGGGGAACTAGAAGGTTGAAGTACAGTATCATTATGTATGTTCAGCATTTTGTGTTACTTATAAAAATAAAAAGAGAATGGATAAGTATGTATACATGTATGTATGTAATTGAGTATGTATGCATCCTGCTACACATTCAGAAGAAAAATAAATGAACTTAGTAATGATGCCCATATTTGTAGCAACACAGTAATGTGATGTTAAAATTACTCTTAATTCTCAGGGGCTGGACCCCTATTAAAATGTGTGAATTGAACTATCTTAATTTGGATTCATTTGCTTTTTTTACACACTCAGGTGATGAACATGTCCATACCAGTGACAGTTGTTACTTTCCATCACTTGAAATCAACATAAAGATTTTTAAAGGTTGGTTTGGATTTTTTTTTTCTGTTTACTTGCACACAAATGAAAAACTCCTTTCTCCTGACAGCTTCAGTGAGCTTATTGCTTTGATGGGCAGTAAGCAGAAATGACAGAGGGTATAATACAGAATAATTACATGGGATTTGAAAAGATAAGCAGCTACAGGTAGTTGAGTAGCAATTGTTCCTTCTCAAGGCCATCTCTTAATGCTAACAGACAGGAGATAACAAAAGAAGCAGAATTCTTTGGAAATAGTTTTACCTGTGCTACAGAGCTTGCAGATCAAAGGTGTGTGTGGGGTAAACCTATGCCAACAGTCAAAGATCTATTGATGAAACCCAACTTCCTCAAGCATGTGAACTGCAATTGTTATGCAATGACCTTCTCATCTGAAGTATCCATCACTGATCAGCCGATCCAGGCTTGAACTTTGTTATCACAGAACCACATTGTTCTTCAAAGGCAACAAGCCTATTAACTGGAAAGTTTGATAACTGTCACTGCAACTTTCATGTTCACTATCACACATTAGGAAGAAGCCAAATTCCAGCTGCAGAACATGCCAGGACTGGAAGAATTCTATTTTGGGAAGCGAAGCCATAACATGACAAAATGATCTACATCAAGATTATTTTTCTTATAAATAAGTGTCACCTTCTAAAGAGTTTCAGGAAGCTTTTTTCGGGCTAAGTTTTTTTTAGAGTGAAAGTTATATAAATGTTTTTGATGTTTTTCAAAAATTTTATATATTTTCAATTAGCTGACTCCTGATGATGTACATGGATACACATATACATTTCTGTTGGCATGATTTACGTTTTTGGAAATTTTCCTTTTATTTCCCATGCTAGCCAGCAGCTCTGGATTTCCTGAGTGATCCTTATACAAATATTTCCCAGTTCTGCTTTCCAAGATTGGCTAGAGGTTGATCTTGTGTTACATAGATTTTCTCATATTTGAACTGAACAGAACTAGAAGCTCTATTTTTTTAAAAAAAACTTTTAACAGTTTTATTAATTTATAACATAGAAAAAATACAAATAGTAGGAAGAATAGAGAAGGGAAATGAAAAGTGAGGAAAAGAAAGTGGAAAAGAAGGTATTCATTTCCAACTCCTTTTGGTGCAGTACAATAAGGCATTTTAACATCAAACCGCATAATAGCTTGAACTAGCCATTTCTATAACAACAAATCTATCTAATTGGTAAAATCCAAAACCAAACTTTTATTTTCCCCCACCTCAAGTACAAAGTCCAGAAGCTGTTTCCAAATAGAAATAAAAGTACCATATTTTTTCAGAATATAAGATGCACCCCCTAAAAGAGGGTGAAAATATTGGTGCATCTCATACACTGAATACAGCCATTTTTGCTGTCCTGAAGCCCTGCCACCGGATTCAATTTTTGCAAAAAATGGGCTGACGTTTTGCAAAAATGGGTTGGACAGAGGGTCTGGGAAGCCTGCAGAGAGATCAAAGTGACTGGGGGAAGACAAAAATGCACCCATTTTATGAAAAAATGGCAAAAATTGGCCAGTTTTTAATTAAAAATGGCGCCATTTTTGCCATCCCCCATCTTCCAGGAACTCCATGCGGGCTTCCCAGACCCTTTGCCACCCCATTTTTGTGGAAAAAACAAGTGAAAAATGGCCCGTTATTTGCAAAAAGTGGAATGTTTTTGCCTTCTATTTACCCTACCTAGCATGACTGAAGGAGAATTCTGGGAGTTAAAGTCCACAAGTCTTAAAGCTGTCAAGTTTGAAGTTTGTAAAAAGTATACATGTTTGTAAAAAGTATTCTTCTATGCTGGTATTTTGTTAAATAATATATTCCTACACCATTTGTTTCAGAATACTTTTTTATTTGTTTTCCACCTCTAAAATCTAGATATGTCTTATACTGCAGTGCATCTTATACTCCAAAAATATTTGCATTTTTGTCTTGGATCAAAGCAGTCAATTTGGCCATCTGTATTTTTGATGCTATTGCCTACTATAAGTATGATGAATATTGCATCAATTTCGTACTTGATGCATTTCATAAATGACACACCCATCCCATTTCCCAATATTTATTGACCCTTTGCATCCTGGACATAAACTGTTTCAACTCCTACCCTCAAAATGTCACTACAGAGCACTGCACACCAAGACAACTAGACACAACAGTTTTTTTCACGAACGCCATCACTCTGCTAAACAATAATTCCCTCAACACTGTCAAACTATTTACTAAGTCTGCACTACTATTACTACTAGTTTTTTCCCATCATTCCTATCATCCATTTCCTCCCACTTATGACTGTATGACTGAAACATGTTGCTTGTATCCTTAAGATTTTTATTAATATTGATGGCTTCCTCATTGCTTATTTGACCCCTATGACAATCATTAAGTGTTGTACCTCATGATTCTTGACAAATGTATCTTTTTCTTTTATGTACACTGAGAGCATATGCACCAAAGACAAATTTCTTGTGTGTGCAATCACACTTGGCCAATAAAGTATTATATTCTATTCTGTTCTGTTCCGTTCCGTTCTTAATTCATAGTAAGAATCCTAAAATTGCCCAGTATAATTTAAAGGGAACATTTTTTACCAAGATCCCCATCTGTCCTGACTAAGGTTCTCATTTTTTTTCTCCATCATAGCCTGTTTACACTGTTGGACAAGAGCCAAGCAACAGAAGAATAACCTTTGTTGACAAGTGCTTTCCTCTCTGCTATTTCTTTTGCTAAAAGCCTAGGCAACCATTTACATGAAATAGTGTACCTGTCCCCCACACTTAAATCCCCATGTAGGGTAAATGAATTCTTTCAAGGGAAAGTAATAAAGAACCTGGATGTATCTCAATGGATCAACTGCATGAGTATAAAACCCAAGAGCAGACATGAGACCTCAAAGGTTATTTCTTTTATGCAGACAATAAATTGAAGTGAATTGGAGATGCTTATAATATGTTTTTCAGTCTATCAGTAATTTTATTTTTCAGATACAGACAATATAATCTGAAAGTAATCTAGAATATGTACTTTTACTGGAATACAGATGACAAGAAATACAGTATTTTAGTCTCTGGATGCATATTATAATAACAACAATTTTTGCCTAGTTCTAGCTGCTCTTTCATGCATCTTCATCCAACAAGGTCCCAAGAATAGCCACCTCATTATGTTACTTTGTATGATTACTTTTTTTTTTCAAACTTTCTGCACCCTGGGTTGCATTTAGAGTAGCTTGTAATTATAGAATTCTCTTTAATTACCCTATTCTCATTCAGTGTCCCTAAATTAGAAAGCAACAGAGCTGAAACAAAGTGGCCATTTCAAGTTAATGAGCCAAATGCGGGAATATATGCATGTGAATGACTACATGAATCTGAATTTGTACACCCATGCAAAAGTTTGTTAAATCATTTTTGTTGTTGTTGCTCATTCAAGAATAAAAACTGCAAATCCATGTTCTTCAGCCATTATGGTTCTTTAGCAATATAATAAACCAACGAGTTAAATAATATTTTCATATATCTAACAGATTTCATGCTGTGTGATCATGCCCACATAGTATTAGATACACTGCTCATTTGCAAAGGCAACATAAAAATACAGAGAGTGTGCTAATTATCCCATAGTAGAATGATAGAAATAGGATGGAATTAAAATGAAATTTTTAAAAAGAAGCATCTGGAATTCAGAAGAATGATATGGCCGGGTATCTAACATTCATTCATTTATTCATTTATTTATTTATTTATTCAATTTTTATGCCGCCCTTCTCCTTAGACTCAGGGCGGCTTACAACCTGTTAGCAATAGCAATTTTGAACAGAGCCAGCCTCTTGCCCCCACAATCCAGGTCCTCATTTTACCCACCTCGGAAGGATAGAAGGCTGAGTCAACCTTGAGCCGGTGATGAGATTTGAACCGCTGATCTACAGATCTACAGTCAGCTTCAGTGGCCTGCAGTACAGCACTCTACCTTTTAATTTCTTCTTGGATTACCATATTTTCATTGCATACCATCACAGTTGTAATTCAATAAGAAGACATACTTTCAGATAAAGCAGATGGTGATGGTTACCCTATTTGTCATTGTGGTGAGCTCCAACACCAAAATATTGCTCCAAAGCTTCAGTTATGGAACTCCAACCAAAATTCCCTCCTTATTCTGACCTGGGCTTCCCCAAACCACAAAGCAGACTCCTTGTCCTGACAAAACATTTATTAAGTTACTATGAATTCCTCTCATTCACATCCAGCAAAGTCCCAGAAAACAGTCTTTCCAGGGTGAATTTACAAACACAGACCTTATCTGGCTTGGAGAGTTTCCAGGTCTATATCTTCAAAATGCCATGCTATACGCGATAGTATTTGGCAAGGAGTCTCTGAGAGTCACAAACCAATTAAGTGAACTAATTATCTCCTGCAAACTGCATTCCTCTTTATTGTCTGTGAGATGGGCCATTCACCAGGCATCTGTGCCTTTACTCCTGTGTCTCCTCTTATTCCTTATCTGTTTCTTTGTCCTGGCACTCTGTGCATGTGCACATTGGGAACAGGCACCAGCTGTTCTTCTGTACCACTGTTCAACTCCAAAGCCAGCTGACAACTGTCAGGCTGTTCAACTCCAAAGCCAGCTGACAACTGTCAGGCTGTCCAACTCCAAAGCCAGCTGACAACTGTCAGGTGGCCCTGGCCCCATCTTTGCTTCCGATGCAGAACACTCATCAGAGACTTTCCCAGACTCCAGGACTGTCCCGTGTTCCTCCCCAATGTCCTCACTATCTGAGTCTGCCACCAGCTCTGCTGGCCACTGGTGGGCCACAACACTCCCCAAATTCAGAATCCTAATTGTCCCTCAAAGTAGATGTCCTAGGTACCTGGAAAGTCAACATGAACATATTTTCCCCTATACAGCAGTAAGTCCTACCAACTAGATGGCAGATGAGGTTAGGAGGACCTTTGCATGGTTTTGTGTTTTGCATCCTAGATTAGAGAGATCGGTTTGCCATCATTCATGCTTTAGTCACCTCCCATTTGGATTTCTGTAATGCATTCTATATGGAGGTGCCTTTGTAGAGTTTACAAAAGATTTAGCTGGTGCAAAATGCACAACATGGGCAGATGTATGCAGTCCTAGATTGATACACATCACACTCCTGCTCTAGTGGTGGGATTCAAATTTTAACATAGAAACATAAAAACAGCAGAAAAAGACCTCATGATCCATCTAGTTTGCCCTTATACTATTTGCTATATTTTTATCTTAGGATGGATATATGTTTATCCCAGGCATGTTTAAATTCAGTTACTGTGGATTTACCAACCATGTCTGCTGGAAGTTTGTTCCAAGGATCTACTACTCTTTCAGTAAAATAATATTTTCTCATGTTGCTTTTGATCTTTCCCCTAATTAACTTCAGATTGTGTCCCCTTGTTCTTGTGTTCATTTTCCTATTAAAACCACTTCCCTCCTGAACCTGATTTAACCTTTTAACATATTTAAATGTTTTGATCATGTTTCAAAATTTCCATTACCAGTTTTCCGAACTACTCAAGATTTTCCACTACCAGTTCTCCAGAATTGGTCAGAACCTGCTGAAACCCACCTCTGCCCTGCTCCTCAAGCTGCATTAGTTACCAATTTTGACTCTGGGTCCAATTCAAGTTATTGCTTTTGACCTTTAAAGCCCTTCATGTATGGGAGAGGTTTATGTTAAAGACTACCTCTCCTAACTTCATCAGGTTTTACATCTGATGCAAGTTCCTTCTGCTAAGGGATCTTTCGTTGGTCTTAGGATGGAGGCCTTGTGGAATCTTCTCCCAGAAATGAGATTAGCTCCATTCCTCTCAAAATTTCTCAAGTTCCTCAAGACCTTGCTATGTCATAAGGTTGGGGTCCCAGGGGACCAGAGAGACTTTGTGAAGGTTCTTTTTCTATGGTTAATATCATCATATCCTATTTTGTATGACCAGTTATAATTATTTTTAAATTGTGATTGTTTTTTATGTACTTATTGTTTATAGTGCACCAGCCAGAATCAATTTCATATCGAATGGAAAACTGTACAAATATAAAAACAAAATAAAAACAAAGTTCTGTTGTGTTCACTTTTTTGGAAAGAGATACAGTAGAGGTAGTCCTCGAGTTATGATCACAATGAAGCCAAACATTCTTGTTGATAAATGAGACATTTGTTAAGTAAATTTTGCCCCATATTACAACTTTTCTTGCCAGATAAATGAATCGCTGCAGTTGATAAGTTAGTAACCCTGATGTTAAGGAGAGTGTCACAGTGATCTTTCCCTGGTTTTAAACAGTCTTTTAGATGTTTTAATTGGCATTTGCCATTTATTACTGGTGTTAGAAAGATCTGTTCCTATTGAAACAATAGCCTATGCTCACAGCAGGTTTCTTAACTGTTCTTTTTCCTTTATTGCCCTGGTAAGCCAATACCATCTGTATGTGTATGTGTATGTGTACTGAAGTCCCCTGTTCAGGGCAATTTGTGAAAGGAGAAAGCATAGGACAGAACCTCAGAGACAATTTCACACATCTGTTTCTCTGGATGCTCTTTTCTTTTCCCCCCTTTATAATTAATGAAAAATAATGGTGCTGACACAAGTTAATTACTGTGAAAAATTACAGTTTATGCTATTCATTATAATAATGGGGGAAATTACTTGAGTTTTGCAAACACTATTCCTAACCAATTAGAGAATAGTTTAGAAAGGGTTCACCTATAATTTTTGAGTTACTGTGTGTTCCGTTTCTGAGAAGAGACACCCAACATTTATCCTTAGCAGGAGAGGCAGAATTAGCAAGTGATATTCATCACAATGTCTTGCATTTGAAAGAGGGAAATAGAGGGGGGAGGGGGAATGAGCATATGTTGGTCCACTAGAGAGGTCACCACAGTATATAAAACAGTTCTTTAGATAGTGAAATATTCCCTTGGTAGATTTTGGATAAATGTTAAAACCTACTTTGCTGCCTCACAATTTAATTTTAGCTAATAAGAAATAGTGTCTTGTCTTAGTTTACTTTCACACATATACAAAAATCAAATTACTGATTGTAAAATAAGTAATTAATATTCTCCTAATTAGCCCATGCAAATTAGGAAAGCGTTTCTTCTACAATTTTGTTTTTTATAAAGCCATAAATGGAAAAAGTAAGTGGAATATTCCTCAGGTAATTAAGAATAACTTATGGATGAAACACACTAATGATGTCTAATGTGTGTGTCAGTAAATGAAATTGGTAAAAAAAACACACCTGTGACATGCTTTTATTCTCAAAAAGCCTCAGTCTAAAATATAAATTATGTTCCTTAATATACAAGTAGTAATAGTGAAAGAGACAATATTGGTGCATAATATTTCAGATCACGACTAACATATATGTGGCCGGATAGATTTAATGCAGATAATATGTCAACTAACATACATGTAATATTAGAAAATATAATATTTTATTTCTCTCAATTCAGTAGTCAATGATATAAATTGGGGGGGAAATATCCCCATCCTACAACCAATTAGATTGACTACAGTCCAAAATTTATACCTGGAGCCTCTCAATTATTTCACTAAAGACTATATTTGCAATTTTCTCCTCCAGAGTATTGGGATCATATTTTTTAGTTTCTTTCCAGTTTAGAATTTTTAAATCACATGTTTATATATAAGCATGAAATACACATACTTATCTACAATACACATAACCACACTGAATGTTTAAAAATGAAGTGAAAAGTTGATAAGATAAAATAAATGTAATTAGAACCAGGTAGTGGAATGAAATGGTATGCATGTATGTATGTGCTTATATACATGTATGTTTGTTCATTAGAGAGAGGGAGAGAGAGAGTATGTGTATGGTTGTCAGACAAAGAAGGATCTGTCCATGTAAGCCACTGAAGGTAACATATGATTCAAAAGTGACTTTGCGTACAGTATACCCTGACATTATTTATTTGGGTTTAGGCTGCAGTAAATCTGTCCGATTGATTTCCATGTGATAAATTCATACACATAGGCAGATTGCCCAAGCAGAAAGCAAGCAGTTTTCAAAGGAGGAGGCAGGGAAATAGCTGATGTCAAAATACATCGAATTCTAAGGAATGGTTTGGAGTTCTAAAACAGGAATTCTTGGAGAACTTCATGATCTAATATAGTTCTGATGATTTTACTGAGTCTCCATTGCTTGTAAATTCTAGAAACTCCAATTCTATCCAGTCACAACTGTCCTTAATTAGATGACAGACCGATTATTCTCTGTCTTCTAAGATATTAGCTTCAGACAATATTATTCTCAAAAGATGGATGAAGAGTTCTCCTGATCAAGGCTATTAGATGGAAATGGATGATTGTTTATTTTTTATTTTATTTATTTATTTTTTCCAATACACAATGAGGGTTTTAGTGGGTATATATCTATATACACATAGTAAAATACATGATGGAGGTTATAGAGGAGATACTCATAGTAAAATATATCTAAGAAATAATAGAAAAGAAGGTGTAGTAATAGAACATATCAATGAAAGAATAGAAGAAAAGATATAGGTATAGGAGATATAGGAGAGCAATAGGACAGGAGACGGAAGGCACTCTAGTGCACTTGTACTCGCCCTTTACTGACCTCTTAGGAATCTGGATAGGTCAACCGTAGATAATCTAAGGGTAAAGTGTTGGGGGTTTGGGGAGTCCGGTAATGAGTTTTTACAGTCAAGTTTGGAGTGGTTAATATTAAGTTTAAATCTGTTGTGTGCTCTTGTGTTGTTGTGGTTGAAACTGAAGTAGTCGCCGACAGGCAGGATGTTGCAGCATATGATCTTGTGGGAAATACTTAGATCTTGTTTAAGGCGTCTTAGTTCTAAACTTTCTAGGCCCAGGATTGAAAGTCTAGTCTCATATGGTATTCTATCTCGAGTCGATTGTGTGAGACAAAATATGATTCTTCAGTGCTTCTGCCTGGTAAACTTTCTCATGTGAGAAAAGTTGTTATGGCAAGTCCATAATACTATGATAAACAAATGACTTTGCAATTGCATGAAGGCTTTGGACTATCAAAACATCTTAGTGTGTAGTGATCCAATGAGGACCTTCAACATGCAGGATTATCCAGAATGTTCAAGTCTATACATTCTACGTTATCCCATATTAAGCCTTTGTTACATCACTATGGATACATAAGCAGAATAGAAAATGAATTGTAACAGTGCAGCTGGAAGTCAATTTGATTTATAAGCATCAAAGTATATATTAAAGCTTTATATACCATCTTGAAAGCCTTTGACATACTAGAATCTTCAATGGCATTATTGAATGCTTAGCTAACTTGAAAACAGGAAATTTGGAAAATAATTTTGTCAGACAAAAAGAAAAAGGTTAACATCTCATTGGTGTTCAGTGCATAATGATGTTAATACCCTCTCCAATGAGGAAAGTTGAAGGATGAATTAATTAAGATCTACAAACAGAATGTTTCTCTTCTATGTCCATTTGATTCATTCTCAGACAGACATTATGCAAAACTATGTTGGGAAGCCAGACTAATAAGGCTAGTATAGAACGTGAAGAAATTCCACATTTCCCACAATGCTTGGCCTCTTAAATCATATAGTTTTTAAAAGCTTTTGATTATCCTGATTGTGAATATTCCAACATTTTCCGAATATTGTCTCAACACAGGAGATTAGCTTTAAATAAACATTGTCTGGCAGATAAACTCAATAAATAAACTTAAATCTGGAAAATCAATGATAACCGGTTCTTTGTTTTTCTTAAGTGAAAAAAGAGAGGGATAATTTTCCTTATATGCTTCTGAAACAATTCCCCCATCCCCACCATGGAATCTTAAAATTATAGATACCAAATATTGTCTAAAATACCAATGAGAAAACATTTGTTTCTAAAATATTGATTTTAATACAAATAATCAATTTATGGGTAGCCAAATATTCTGCAAATAATGACAACAATATAAGCATCCAGTTTGATTAAGATCTAGTATCTTTAGTCCAAAATAGAGATTGTTCCTGATATCAGTAAAAATTTTATAATCCCCAAAGGCATCAGCTCTGATTTAGACCAATCAATATTACACCTAGGAGAGACTCCAAAGAAATTACTGAAATTTATATATGCTGCTATAAAGAATTTAGGTTCAGCAACAATGCTTACACACCATTTGTGAAAATTATTTCTTTGCAGACTTTGCCAATATGTTTCAATCTCTAAATCTTACCATTTTATCTAATGTTACATTCTAACGTCTAGTTACAATTTAAATAGTAAAAGACCAAGAGAACCATCCTTTTCCAATACAAATCATCTTTCTAGAAACTCATTGATCTTATCCAAGGTTTTCAGAGATGAGTACAAATTATAAGACCTTATAGAAAAATTAAGAAAAGAAATATTGCCAAGGGATTTTTATCATGCACTTGTACAGAATATGGAAAAGACATCACTTTGACATTATATATGTGGAATAGACATAAACATTATTATGATCTTCATTCGCAGTAGCTTTCTTTTACCCAGCAGAAGAGTCTAATGATCTTCAAAGGATATCAATCTTTTTTGTGATTTGTGCCACCCTGCCTGCCTCCCTCCATTTTTCCCTCCCTTTCTGCCTTTTTACATCTCATGTGTTTGTATCTCTGTCTGTCTTTCAGTGTGTTTGTGTATATGAAGGCAATTGCATTCATAGTTTGATTTAATAGCCATCATTTTAATACTTTACCACTCCGTACCCTAATGCCCTGAAGAGATGTCCTAGTTAGAAGGTACATGTCTTATTATTCTCCAGTTTCATCTTCCCAAACTTTGCAGAAAGCTATTTTCACAAATGCATCAAAGAGTTCTTGCAGTTACTTAAAAAAGGATAAACCTAAGCATATAACACAAGGGGATCAAACCTGATCGCATTGCAGGATATATCATAATAAATTGGGTTGTATTGTGATGTACAGTGATACCTCTACTTACAAACTTAATTTGTTCCGTGATCAGGTTCTTAAGTAGAAAGGTTTGTAAGAAGAAGCAATTTTTCCCAAATAATGAGTGCAATTGGGGAACCACAGGGAGGGTGGAGGCCCTGTTTCCTCCCAGGAGATTCCTAGAAAGGCCCCATGGAGACTTTTCCCCACCTTTTCTGGCCCTCTTTCCTCCTAGGAGATTCCTAGAGAGCCCCCACAAAGGCTTCTCACTGTCTTTTACAGCCCTGTTTCCTCAAGGAGATTTCTAGAGAGACCCCACGGAGGCTTCTCCCCACCTTTTCCAGTTACATTTTCGGAGGCTCCGGTTTGTAAGTGGAAAATGGTTCTTGAGAAGAGGCAAAAATATCTTGAACACCTGGTTCTTATCTAGAAAAGTTTGTAAGTAGAGGAGTTCTTAGGTAAAGGTACCACTGTATTGGGATGGTTTTTTTTGTCTTTTGAGGAGCTGGACTAAGAGTAAGAAGTAGTAGGTTCAGTTGGATCTGTCCAAGGTGCTGCATCCTGAAACCCTCTAAAGCAGTGTTTCCCAGCCTTGGCAACTTGAAGATACCTGGACTTCAACTCCCAGAATTCCCCAGCCAGCGTATGCTGGCTGAGGAATTCTGCGAGTTGAAGTCCAGATATCTTCAGGTTGCCAAGGTTGGGAAACACTACTCTAAAGCCCCATCTTCATTTTCATAGCACTGATTTCTATGTTAGTCCCTGTTAATCAAGTTGCTAATCATTGCTATGCTAGCAGCTTACTGTGAGTGTATATGTAGAACTCTTTAGAAAATATGTACTCTTTCTGAAACAATTCAGGTGACAGTGTTCTGTCACTTTGTATATTGTGAGCTCCATCTAGTCCTATAGTCAGATATTAAGCCAGGGAATTTTCAGACTAGGGACTGTATTCCAGAGTTTATAATTTTCCAAATGAAATGTTTTCCACTGAAATGAATTTAAACTAAATTTATCTCAATGCAATTGGTTTTCATATCATACAAATTGGTCAAATTGCTTGCAAGATCCAGTATTTCACAAGAAACATAAAAATAAATTTCAATATTGTTTGTAAAAATAATGAATTTTGCCTGAATAAATCTAGCTTAAGTATGAAAGTAAAACAACCAATATATTAAAAAAAAATTAAGGTGAATTTATTATATTTAAAAATGAATGATATGGATTAGAGTATGTAAATTAAGGTTGGATGGAAGTGATGAGATTCTTAAGTAGAACATGTTGAGAAAGTTTAAGAACAAAAGACAATATGAGAATCAGTACATGGTTGTCCTTGACTTACAACTATTCATTTAGTGACAATTTATTATTTATTTATTTATTATTTGGATTTGTATGCCGCCCCTCTCCGAAAACTCGGGGCGACAATGTAAGTCACAAGTAACTTATGTAACTTATGATTGATTTACACATATCTATTGGATGCTTAATAACTGGCATGTTGTTTTAATGACTATTTATGATAGTTGCAGTGTCTCAAGGTCATGTCACTGAAGGTTTTGTGACCTTCTGAAAGCAAAATCAATGGGGAAGCCAAATCCACTTGCAACAGTATCTTAACAACTGCAGTGATTCATTTAATAACTTTGACATGAAAGTTTGTACAATAAAGCAAAATCACTTAACTTGTTTGCTTAGCAATGGAAATGTTGGATTCAATTAGAAACATAGAAACATAGAAGTCTGACGGCAGAAAAAGACCTCATGGTCCATCTAGTCCGCCCTTATACTATTTTCTGTATTTTATCTTAGGATGGATATATGTTTATCCCAGGCATGTTTAAATTCAGTTACTGTGGATATATCTACCACATCTGCTGGAAGTTTGTTCCAAGCATCTACTACTCTTAGAAACATAGAAACATAGAAGACTGACGGCAGAAAAAGACCCCATGGTCCATCTAGTCTGCCCTTTTACTATTTCCTGTATTTTATCTTACAATGGATATATGTTTATCCCAGGCATGTTTAAATTCGGTTACTGTGGATTTACCAACCACGTCTGCTGGAAGTTTGTTCCAAGGATCTACTACTCTTTCAGTAAAATAATACTTTCTCATGTTGCCTTTGATCTTTCCCCCAACTAACTTCAGATTGTGTCCCCTTGTTCTTGTGTTCACTTTCCTGTTAAAAACACTTCCCTCCTGAACCCTATTTAACCCTTTAACATATTTAAATGTTTCGATCATGTCCCCCCTTTTCCTTCTGTCTTCCAGACTATACAGATTGAGTTCATTAAGTCTTTCCTGATACGTTTTATACTTCAGACCTTCCACCATTCTTGCAGCCCGTCTTTGGACCCGTTCAATTTTGTCAATATTATTTTACTCTTTCAGTAAAATAATATTTTCTCTTGTTGCTTCTGGTCTTTCCCCCAACTAATCTCAGAGTGTGCCCCCTTGTTCTTGTGTTCACTTTCCTATTAAAAACACTTCCCTCCTGGACCTTATTTAACCCTTTAACATATTAAATGTTTCGATCATGTCCCCCCTTTTCCTTCTGTCCTCCAGACTATACAGATTGAGTTCATTAAGTCTTTCCTGATATGTTTTATGCTTAAGACTTTCCACCATTCTTGTAGCCCGTCTTTGGACCTTTTCTCCTGTTTTCTTCCTGTCTTTAGTTTCTTTGACTTACTGCTTCCATTTTTGGCCTGTGCCTTGTAGGCTTACCTCAAATGAATAACATAACAAATGTGGGCGCACATGCATCAATATCAATTATAATAAAGTTATAAATATAAATATAAAATGAAATATAAAATTGGTTACAAAACAGAAGAAATAAATAAAGCATTCCTCTTTAAACCATTCAAACAGTCATGTAGCAATAGCACTATAACAACAGCACTTAGACTTATATATTACTTCATAGTACTTTAAAGCTGTCTCTGAGTGGTTTACGATGTCATCCTTGAGCTGGTTAGAATTTTACTCCTGGCAATGAGTTAAGTTAGTATTCCATGCTGTATTCTATTCTATTTTTAAGATCTTGGCTACTTCAAAAGCTATCTCCAGCTATCTATGCATTGATGTGCATGCATAGATGCATCTCCTTTACAATTACCAGAAACATTAAACAGCAGTATATTTATATATGTATCTATATATACAATACCCATACATACATGAAGCCAGCTATCTATGCATGTATGTGCATGCATAGCTGCATCTCCTTTACAATTACCAGAAATCTTAAACAGCAGTATTTTTATATATGTGTCCACATATATAATATTCATACATATATGAAGAGCCAACAGATAGCAGTCAAAGGAGGCAGATTTCCAATTGAGATAGTTGCCTTAATTATTTAAAAAGTACAGAATATAATTGCATAGAATCGACAATATTTATTGAGAGTTAATATTGGTTAATTAACACTGTGATTAACTCTAGTATAACACTCCAGTACTAACTGTGTTGCAAGATAATTATATTGGCCTACCAACTGCATAAAGGTAGCACCCACCCCTCTCCTAGAAGAATGAAATATTCTAGGCAATATTAAAAAGACAGAATATTATATTTCCCTGGGTGAGAAAAGGAGAAACATGTTTTCAAAGACAAAGTAGCTCCCTGAAACTCCTGCCACCCCCCACATACACTTCAGCTCCATGGTGATGGAGCCTCACCCTCAGGACATTATAGGATAATATCCATTACCTCATCACCCAGTAAGATTCAACCAAGCCTAGGTCTCAGGACAACTTACAAATTTACCCCTGCATGACCCCATGGGAGTTTGACAACCAATCAGGATACCAGCCCTTACATGGGAACAGGAAGCTCCAAGACCCAAAAAAGGATATAACTCTCTCTCTCTCTGTGTGTGTGTGTGTGTGTCTCCCCCCCATTTGCTCGATTACCCAGGACCTCAAACCATGTGTCCTTGGCCACCATTAAGCCATCTTTCCAATCAGCCTCATTGTTTCCAGTTTCTTTCTCCCCACTTGCAACTGAACCCAGATGGATACTTCTTCCAACAATACCTATTTATCTCCTAGAAATGGTATTAGACCACATCTTTTTTCTTCGTCTTCTCCTATTACTGAGGACAGCAAAAAGCAAATCGAATTTCATATAAAATGTTCAATCCATCAATTCATAAACCTGGTTTTTTTTGCAACAGATTGATTGACAGTTGTTCAAGAAGCAATAGCATTCCCCCCGCCTCCCTGACAACCAGCTAACTGATAAAAAAATAACTCTGACAGAGTGTGATGAGGTGGGTGTTGTGTCTGGAGATTCAGTTTTGTCAGAAGGCAAAGTCACATCTAAAAAGGAATGAGTGAAGTAGTGGACTAGCTGGATCTTCAGAGTGGAAGAAGACAAGCAATACAGTTCAGTGACCTGAAATAGAGCAAAACTGACTTGCAATAATGAAACAAAATAGTATAAGGCAGTGATGGTGAACCTTTTTTGGTTGGTGTGCCAAAAGGGAGGGTGTGTGGGGGGCATGCACGTGCATTACATGTGGCCCCACTACACACACATGCATCACTCCCCTCCCTGCTGCCGGCACATGATTTTGCCTGTTTTTCGCTCTCCTCAGACTTCAGAGACTTTCTGGGAGACTGGAGAGTGCGAAAATGGTCTCCCTGAGAGGCCCTCTGGAGGCCAGAATGGATGAAAACTAATCAAAGTGAGAAGCAACCTAGAACTTGTTGTGGTTAGCTCTGGCCCAGCTCCTGCCCCAAGGACTGTGGATGTGGGGGAGACATCCACATGCTGCAGGCCTGTTTTGCCCCCGGTGGAATCTGATGATGAAGGCTCCTCTGACCAAGAAGACATGAGTGACAGGGAGGAGGACAGTGTGGCAGACAGCTCAGAAGGAGATCAATTATCTAGCTCCTCCTTGGATTCAGAACAAGAGTTAATGATACAGCCACGCATGCCGAGAGCGATGCATAGGCAACAACAACTGAGAGAGTATTATCAAAGAAAATGAGGCCACCTGTGGTTGGGTGGGGCTGTGGTAATTAGTGAGGCTGCTATAAAGAGCAGCCTGTGGGTTTGGCCATTGTGGAGGATTATCTGATCATTGTGTTTCGTGACTGCTTTACTGACTTTGACCTTTTGTGTGCTGATTTTTCCCTGCTTTGAAATTAAACCAGAGCAAAGTGTGTTTCACTTTGTGAAAGAAGGACTGTGAATTGCCTCACAGCTGCAAGCTAAGTATCACAGGACTGATAAGGGACTTGTACAAATTACCAGTTTGTTTGGAGACAAGTGCTCTTTGCTATCCCAAAAGAGGGCTTGGTTTAAGTGAATTTTCATTATAAAGAACATTGTTTTGAATTTTCAAACGTGTGTGTGTCTGAGATTGTACCTGTGCATTTTTGGGAGGATTCTACCAGAGCTCAACAGAACACCTCTGGAGGCCAGAATGGATGAAAACTAATCGAGGTGAGAAGCAACCTAGAACTAAGGAGAAACTTTCTAATAGTGAGAACAGTCAACCAGTAGAATGACTTGCCTTAAGATGTTGTGGATGCCCCCATCACTGGAGATTTTTAAGAAGAAGATTGGTTTGGAAATGACCATCCAAAGAAAGAAGTGACTGAGAAATAGTCCAGTTATTGGGTTGAAACTTAACTACAAGAAGTAATATCTGAGAGAAAGTGAACTACAACAGCAGCAGTGAGCTGGTAGAAAAAAAAGAGGCAAAAAATGAAATATAATAGAATGGTTGAAATGAAGCAGCAATAACAAGGGTTCACTAATTTTGACTGAACCTGGCCACTCTTGATGCTGGCTTTGAAGATGGAAACCAGAGGAGATTTTCATAATCCTAACACTAGAGAGGCTAGAAATTGTATCTGAAAATATTTTCTACAGAAAAAGCATATGCTTTATTATTGATTTCTGCACTTTATCTCTGAGGCTTCTCTCTTCCACAGAATATATACCTATAAGATTCAGTTCATAGCCTTGGTATTTTACAAGAGTTGAAATGCTGCATGATAGATCTTGAGGAATTATGTTGCTTGAGCAGCAACATAAATTACCTGCTTCCTTTGCAAGATCTAACTGGAGGGCATACAGTGTGAAATGTGATGTAAAAGCAAACTGTTAAATGGCATTAGACTGCTAGGAATATCATCAATCCTTTAACTGCATCTGAAAGAAAAATCTAGCAATTGCATATCCTCTAAATTATTTTAAAAGGTATTTCCTCAGGTATTATTCAGTTAAACACAATTTTTAAAGAGGTTTTATTTTGGAAAAAGCTTTGCCAATGCACAAACAAGGAAATATATTTATTCGACTCACAGGAATATAGAAATTTACTTCAACATGATTGTTTCATTTATCCCAGTATTGTTGAAACTGACTGGCAGTTTTACCAGCTTTCAGACAGGTTTTTCTTTCTTTCTTTCTATCTGGAGATGTCAGAGAATGAAACTGATTCTTGTAGCCAGGAAATACTGTATGTTTTACCATGGAACTACAGTCTGGTTTAATTTAAAGGAACAACAATCTAGCAAGGCCAAATTTAGTCAATCATTTAGCCTGATGTTGCAATTCACTCCTCATGAAAGATGAGGAACAAGAGCCTAAGAGCCAACCTTCTTTGGAACAACTTCGTGTAAATGGCTTGCTGATAAATAAGTCTTGTTCCATGGTTAGGACATTAAGTAGTATTGGGGTTGACTTACCTTCGGTTTTTAAGATGTGATTTATATTTGGTTTATGTTGTGGTTGGCTCTGCCCCAGCTCCTGCCCCAAGGAATGTGGATGTGGATGTGGGGAAAACATCCACATGCCACAGGCCTGTTTTGTTCCTGATAGAATCTCCCGATGAAAGCTCCTCTGATGAAGGAAATGTGAGTAGCAGGGAAGAGGGGAGTTTGGCAGACAGCCCAGGAGGAGATCAATCATCCTTATCATCCCTGAATTCTGAACAAGAATTTATGATGGACACACGCATACATAGAGTGATGCATAGGAGAGAACAACTGAAGGATTATTACAGGAGATAAGTGAGGCCACCTGTGGTTGGGTGGGGCTGCTGTAATTAGTGCTACAGATAAAAAGAGCAGCGTGCTGGTTTAGCCTTGTGGAAGTTTATCTGATTCATAGTTTCGTCAAGATCGTGGTTTTGCTGTTTCCCTGTTCAAGATTGTGTGTGGACTTTCTGGACTTTGGAATTGGACTCAATTTCCCAGTTACTGGGTGAGAAATTGGATTGTATTTAACCTGTGCCTTGTGTGTACCAGACAATCCCTTTGACATTTAAAAAATGAGTTTTTTCTGCTTTTCTGTTGATAAAGACTTTTGGTTTTCCTTCTATCGTGTGGTGTGTATCTTTTTGGACTAATTGCCCTGTACTTACGGGCAGTTGGGACATGCCGGCAGAGCAGGTTTATTTGTGTGTTATTTTTTTTTTTAGGACTGTTTCATTGTACCGGTATGTTATCTTCTGTAAACCTCCTGGAATATTGGGGGAGTATGACATGTATTATTGTAATAAATACCTAAATAGTTGCATTGATAATGATGATTACTTAATTAATTCATTAATATGCTGTCCCTCTAACCTATAAAGTGGCTGTGGGTGGCTTACAGACAGTAAAAAAAGCTAAAGATAATAAAAAATTTAAAAGCTACAGAACGAAGGAGACAGATGTCATGGGGATGAGACACCATTCCTCTGTGAAGGAGAAAGGCAGCTTTAAAATGTGATAAAATGTAATGCAGTGAAATGCATCCTCTTATCTCAATAGTCACCCTCAATATCAAGCAACACTCTCGGGGCCCCAAGCCAACCAGCAAAAGGTTTTTATAATCTTTGGAAGACCAAAAGGATGGCGCAATTCTCATTTCCAGGGGTAGAATCAGAAGTAAAATCCAATTTTTCTACTACCAGTTCTGTGGGTGTGGCTTCGTAGTCATGGCTTGGTGGGCATGGCAGGGAAGGATACTGTAAAATCTCTATTCCCATCCTACTCCATGGAAAGGATACTGCAAAATCATCACTCCCTCTCCACTCCTGGGAGAGGGATATAGCAAAATTTCAATTCCCGCCCCACTCTGAGGCCAGTCAGAAGTGGTATTTGTCAGTTCTCCAAACTATTCAAAATTTCTACTACTGGTTCTCCAAAGTACTCAAAATTTCTGCTACCAGTTCTCCAGAACCTGCTGGAATTCAACCCTGGGTAGAATGTTCCACAGGGTAGGAAGGAATGAAGAACAGGCTCTTCTTCTTGATTCTCCCAGCCAGCATTGCTTAGCAGCAAGCGTCTTCTGAAGGAGTGAGTAGAGTGAGCTAATCCCTTCGGGCAAGGCAGCTATTCAAATACCATGAATCCATGCCATAGAAGGCTTTACAGGTAATAACCAATACCTTAAAGTGGTCCTGCAAGCAAACTAATAGCCAATGCCATACACCCAACAGCAATTCTATATATGCTACCTTGGAGACCCGCTGAACTTTCTGCATCACTGCAATGACGTTTTCTCATTTTGAAAAAGAGTAATAATTCCACAAGAATTATATTATCCATATTTTCCCAAACCTTGGACAGAATTTGCAAAATTTTGTATATATAAAAAAAGGTTTCCAAACATGTATACTTTTTTTTAATAGTTTGAATCCTATATTAACAATATGTCCTTAAATAAAGATCATTAAAGCAAAACCCCATGGATAAATTATCTTTTAACATAATAATGGATTTGATTACTTGGTTTCATTTGGCCTGATTTGACTACCTATCTACTGTGTATACTTTTTTGTTTTCCAACAGGTTTTCTGCATATCGTTAGTTTGTTACTTTGAAGCTGATGAATTAATTTAAGAAAACTATGTAGAGTTGGTTCAATCATACACAAGTATAATTTAATACAAATGGTGCTTTATGCATTGATTTTTCCAACTGCTGTATAGAATTACTGTCACTAAAGAAGTCAGTGAAGCTGAACTAACTATGTTAAGTATTTTTGAAATTTATCTCCCGGTGTAATAAAGACTAAGTTATATAACAAACAACAAAATTAATATTAGAATGAATATGATACAGTCACTCTGCTGAACTCCATCTAATGAAATTCTTAAGTAATTAATAATTTGGATCCATAATATAAATTATTTGAATTTCAGGGAAAGTATATAAAGACTGCATATGTTTAATCTATAACCTTGATGGAGAACCTATGGCACACGTGTCACTGGTGGCATGCAGAGCCATATCGGAGGGCACATGAGACTTTGCCATGTTTCAGTGTGCATGTGCGGGCAGGCCAGCTGCATTTTGGCCTTGGGAAAGGCAGTTTCTTACTCCAGATGCTTCAGGAAAGCTTCCCTGAAGCCCAGGAGACAAAAAGATTGTCCAACATACAAACTGGAAGTTCAGAAAAATGCACTTCTGTTTTGCCATTGTGCTGTTTTTTTGCACTCCTGAGGGTTCAGGAGAGCTTCCTGAACCCCCAACATGCAAAAAAAAAAATGGCAAACTGGAAGTATGTTTTCCCAAATTTCCAGTTTGCCTGTTTGGGCATTCTTTTCACCTACCAGGCTTCAGAAAGACCTGTGCACATGCGGGGGAGGCAGAGAAGGTGGGATGTTTGCATGCATGGAGGGGGAAGGAGGGGTTGTGGGCACATGTATGCATGCTAGCACACCCTCACATTTCCCTTTTGGCATGCAAACCAAAAAAGGTTCACCATCACTGGTTTATAGCAATATTTTAAATATGCTGGATATTTTTTATATATATTAGTGCTGGTATAAAAGTTTGATGGGTGACTGTAGAAGTATCTAATTAATGTAAAGTCAATGTTTTTCATAAGCTTGTTTTACTAATTAGGAAATTCTGTTTACTTCTTTATTTGTTTATATAATTTATATGGTTAATCATATTAAACAGATAACTCTGGGCAATTAACAGACATGACAAAAACAATTATTAAAAAGAAAAATATTTGTACAAGAGAAACTGGAATAATGATGATACCACACATCTAACTCAAAACACATGTATTGGACTTCAGTAATATCCTTGGCCTAATGCCAGGAGGGGGTGGGCTCAGGTCTTCATGGTGTTACAGAATGACAAAATGATGGGTTGGTGGGGGCATCTAGATCTTAACAGAAAGTTGTTCCCTTAGGGAGAATGTCTCAAAAGATAAGACATATCTCCTACATCATACTATATTACATTGTTTTCTAAAAGGAACTAAGGCCTATCCATCTTAGAACTAGTAAAATGACCTGAAATCATTAAAGACAGGTAGTCCCACAAGTAATCTGGCCCTATGCTATGCAAACCTTTAAAAGTGATAATCAGCACCTTGATTTGCAGCTAGAGGATGAATGGGACAACTGCAACATGCGCAGTAGCTGTGTGACATGACAAAAACCTGAAGCTTTATGTGTTTATGCATTCTGAAGTAGCAAAAACTACAGAAATGTTTGATGGGTAGTCCCAGATGCATACAATTGGGAAATGAGACTAAGTGACCCACATTAGAACTTCCAACTAGTATATGTAAACCATGCTGAAAAATGACCTCACCAGCAGCTTCATATACACAGATGACTTCTTATAAAGATAACAGACCATCACCTCCTCAAAACATATGGAACTGGATAAGAGAATCTTTCATCACTGCTTGGATCCCACCGTTTATCACAGGATACCTTTATCAAGCAGGAAAAACAGATTTAAATTCAAATAGTAGAACTTTTAGCCACAAGGACCTTCATCACATCTTGAGGATTAACCGCCATAAAATCTTGATAGATAAGCAAGCAAAGACTTTGTCTCATATGACTTGTTTAGCCACTTTATACCAGACCAAAAATTTAACTGCAGAGTAAGTCTGGAATTATTGCTTTTTAAGGTAAGCTATAGTAACAAAACCTCGCAAGTCTGAATGTGTAGTGCCAGCCTTCCTTCTTATACCCCAGATGTTTCCAAATATTTTGTTTTCTAGACTTTAAAGAATTATTTAGTACCCTTTGGCTAAATAACGATTCTTGGGTATTTATTTCAGAACAACCTCTCTTTTTCTCTATATGACTTGTCAAGCTGAAGTCCAACTCCAAGTGACAGTTATTTATTTATTTTATTTTATTTATTTATTTTGTCCAATACATAATACACATTGAAGAGAATAGATGTGTAATAATATAAATAAAGAAAAGAATAGAAGAAAAGATATAAAAGTATAGGTGAACATATTTGAAAGGAAGAAAAGATAAATGAGATAAGGAGAGACAATTGGACAGGGGACGGAAGGCACACTGGTGCACTTATGCACGCCCCTTACTGACCTCTAAGGAACCTGGAGAGGTCAATCGTGGATAGTCTACGGGAAAAATGTTGGGGGTTAGGGGTTGACACTACTGAGTCGGGTAATGAGTTCCACGCTTCGACAACTTGGTTGCTGAAGTCATATTTTTTACAGTCAAGTTTGGAGCAGTTAATATTCAGTTTGAATCTGTTGCGTGCTCTTGTGTTGTTGCGATTGAAGCTGAAGTAGTCATTGACAGGTAGAATGTTGCCTATTCCAGTTGTATTCCAGTTGCCTGGAATAGTCCTTACGGTGATCCTGCCACTACCATAAGGAGGAAGCCTCAATCAGATCTCAATCAGGTGAAGCCATAGAGTTTCAGGTTTACAATGAAAACTTGTTGGATCTATTATTAGCCTCAGATGACCCATTGAATAAGACATCCATATTGTATCACTCCCATCTGCTTTTATTTGGGAATAAGCCTCAACATTTAGGATTCAGTGGTATTTTAATATTGTTCGTTAAGAAAAGGGGGGGAAAAGTTAAAATTTGTAAAATTTCAACAGCCACTAAGATAGTGAGGTAAGCAGTGCATAAATTTGATAACCAAACAGACAAACAAATAAATAAAATAAATTTCAACTACCAGATGTTACAACTATAATCCTAGGACAGCGTTGTGAATCTTTTCGGCACTGAGTGCCAAAATAGAAGCATATGCATGCATATGGCAGAGGTCTAGAAATTGGAATAGCAGTTCCCCAGTGCAAGCTGAGCTTTAGATTCTGGCATCCACATTCATGCCATTCACCTGGTCTTCCAGTTTATGGAGTGTGTGTGTGCGCAAAGACCAGCTGGCTGGTGCACATGTGCATACCAGAATCTGGAAGTGCAATGGGCAAAAGATGGCATGCCTGAAGGGATGGCTCTGTGTGCCACTTCCAACACATGTGCCGTAGGTTCACCTCATAGTCCTAGGACATGATATTGAATCAGACTTTGAGACTATGGGTCTTGCATCAAAATGATCTTGTGCTGCCCTGTACTTTGGTGCCATTAATAATATTAGTTATTTAATATTTTTAATTTGCTGAAGTTTTTAGGAGACGGTATATCTGATATTTATTTATTTATTAATCAGATTTGTATGCCGCCCCTCTCCGCAGACTCGGGGCGGCTCACAGCAATAATAATACAATGTAAACAAATCTAATATTTAAGTTAATTCAAAAAAATCCAATTTAGAAACCAATCATACATACTAGCATACCATGCATAAATATCACTATATGCAAACAAAACATTTAATAAAAGTGTTAGCTGTATGAAGTTAACATTAAAAATCTCCTCTGGGATGTAAGGATTAAACTAACAATTGGAGGACTTTTTATTTAATCAGGATTAAAAGTAACCAAACACAATCAAAGATCAGGGAAATCTGTTGAATAAAACATATCAAATAACTATAATGTTTATTTCTTAATCAATATATTGACCGGCTAAGGGCTGTAAAGCTTATCAAAGAAAAAGATTTTAATTAGGCAATAGAGCTAATTAGAATTGTATTAGTTCACAGGTGGAAACAAAATGCCATAATACTCAAGTTGATTTTTGTAAATATGTTACTATTGGAAAATTCTGAAATGCATGATTGAACCACACCGTCATAGCAAATCTTACCTTTATTTTTATATCTAATTTGTGAAACTATTTTAAGTCCAACTGTGCATGTGCTTCTTATGCCCCTCTAGGAAGAAGTAAACATTTTGCACCCCACCCAACTCTCCGATCTGGGCCTCAATTATTTTACTTATTATAATTTATTTATTTTACTTATTATAATTTATTTATTTTATTTATTTATTTATTAGATTTGTATGCCGCCCCTCTCTGTAGACTCGGGGTGGCTAACAACAATAATAAAACAACATATAAGAAATATAATATTTTAAATAACTAAAAACCCTTATTAAAAACCAAGCATACACACAAATATACCATGCATAAATTGTATAGGCCTGGGGGAAGGAATATCTCAATTCCCCCATGCTTGATGACAGAGGTGGGTTTTAAGGAGCTTACAAAAGGCAAGGAGGGTAGGGGCAATTCTCTGGGGGGAGCTGATTCCAGAGGGTCGGGGCTGATACAGAGAAGGGTCTTCCCCTGGGCCCCGTCAAATGACATTATTTAGTCAATGGGACCCGCAGAAGGCCAACTCTGTGGGACCTAACCGGTCGCTGGGATTCATGCGGCAGAAGGCGGTCCTGTAGATATTCTGGTCTGATGCCATGAAGGGCTTTATAGGTCATAACCAACACTTTGAATTGTGACCGGAAACTGATCGGCAACCAATGCAGACTGCGGAGTGTTGGTGTAACATGGGCATACCTAGGGAAACCCATGATTGCTCTCGCAGCTGCATTCTGCACGATCTGAAGTTTACGAACACTCTTCAAAAGTAGCCCCATGTAGAGAGAGTTACAGAAGTCGAGCCTCGAGGTGATGAGGGCATGAGTGACTGTGAGCAGTGACTCCTGGTCCAAATAGGGCTGCAACTGGTACACCAGGTGAACCTGGGCAAACGCCCCCCCTCGCCACAGCTGAAAGATGTTTCTCTAATGTGAGCTGTGGATCGAGGAGGACGCCCAAGTTGTGGACCCTCTCTGAGGGGGTCAATGATTTCCCCCCTCAGGGTGATGGACGGACAGATGGAATTATCCCTGGGAAGCAAAACCCACAGCCACTCCATCTTATTAGGGTTGAGTTTGAGTCTGTTGACACCCAACCAGACCCCAACAGCCTTCAGGCACCGGCACATCACATCCACTGCTTTGTTGATTGGACATGGCGTGGAGATGTACAACTGAGTGTCATCTGCATACTGATGATACCTCGCCCCATGCCCTTGGATGATCTTTCCCAACGGTTTCATGTAGATATTAAATAGCAGGAGGGAGAGGACCAATCCCTGAGGCACCCCACAAGGGAGAGACCTAGAGGTCAACCTCTGACCCCCCACTAACACTGACTGCGACTGACTGGAGAGGTAGGAGGAGAACCACTGAAGAACAGTGCCTCCCACTCCCAACCCCTCCAGCCGGCACAGAAGAATACCATGGTCAATGGTATCGAAAGCCGCTGAGAGGTCAAGAAGCACTCTTATAAGCTCAAAGCACTCACAGAATGGTATGTTCGAAGCTTTCACCCAGCTGCAGAAGATGCTCTTCCTTTTCGAGCAACACACTGTTCATAGCTACCGCGGTGCCACTGAGAACAACAAGAACCCATACAGCTATCCCACCCTGCCTGGCCACCTTCTCTTCTGAGCTCGGAGCAGTGTGCACCTGGGAAAACACTCCCCCTCTGGGGGAATCGATCGAGAGGGACCACACATGTGCCCTGGGTTCATATGCACCCCCTGGCATCGCTCTACACTCCCCCAAGGGGGCGGGCCCCACTATTTGAGAAATACTGGTTTAACTAGTTACGGCAAATTTCATTAAAGCTATTTAGAAAGAACAATTAATCAGTGGAACAGCTTGCCTCCAGAAGTTGTGAATGCTCCAATACTGGAAGTTTTTAAGAAGTTGTTGGCTAGCCATTTGTCTGAAGCGGTGTAGAGTTTCTTGCCGAAACAGGGCATTGGACTAGACGTCCAATATCCCTTCCAATTCTTTTATTCTATTATATTTCAAAAACCTTTTAGAATAGAATAGAATAGAATGGACACACAAGGAATTTGTCTTGGTGCATATGCTCTTTTACTAATTTTAATAATTTTTGCAGTACTGTGAAGGTGTAAATATTTTCTATTTGTTTAAAACAACAACCACAACATATACTTGCATTTAAAACACCATGCATTATATCATCCTTGAATAAAAGAACAGTATTTTAAGCCTTTAGTAAGCACTTTAGATTAAAATTTCTGTTTTCTTAAGAGACAGAACATATATTTTATTGCTCTAACCTGCAAATTTTTCTATGCCATAACCATTTAGTATGGAGTCATTTCATTACACATATATGTATAATACAAAGAAAGAGGGAGGAAGAAAGAGACAAAAAAACTTTGGCATACATTTGCATTGTTGAAGAACAAAAACCTTCCATTTCAGGGATGTTCTTTCTCTCATCCTGTTAAAAATATCTCTTTGATAATGTCTTGATGAAAATTGTAAGGCACTATCCCAACCTTCTCATTTTTATCAGAGTTAAGAAAAGGGAAGAGCAAAGAAAATGTTACTAGGATTTATGGTCAAGTCACATATACAGTATATAAAACAGAGTTGCATTTAAATCTGCTGAAAAAATTGATTTGCTCACTATATTTAAATCAGTTGATGTATCTTTTTTGTATATAATAAATTTTATTGATTTTTGTAATGATAAAAAGATACACACTACATATAACACAGTGCTCAGTGATTTGTGCACCCACCAACAGACAACATTCAAACCCCACCACCAAAATGAGGGTATACTTTATATATAGCCTTTTAAACTAAGATCAAGACCAAGCTACAAAGAATAAATTGGAATTTATAATATGTAAATAGACATATTGATCTTAGTCAATTGACGTATCTTGACACTTCTCATGTTGTTATGCAGATCAAAATACCTCCTTCATTATTTTGTAAATGGATTGAAGGCACAAACAAAATATACCGTATTTTTTGGTGCATTAGACGCATCTTTTTCCTCCCCCAAATAGGCTGATAATTTGGGTGCGTCTTATACACTGAATGTAGCTTTTTTCCCCAGCCCTAACTAGATGCTAACTATCTTCCCAGCTCTTACCTTGCAGCCTCTTTCAATGTTTCTCTCTGTGAATAATGTTTTCCAAGCCCTAAGTCTTTGCAGGGTTTGTTTCATTACTCTAACTTACTCTGACTAAGTTTCTTTCTAGCCCTAACCAGGTGCTAGTGATGTTCCCAGCTCTTATCACTTGCAAGCTCTTTCATTGTTAATTTCTGCCAAGAATGTATTCCAAAACCTGTCTTTGTAGGTTTTTTTCATTTACTTGCTCCAGATATTTCTTTCCAGCCCTAACCAGGTGCTATTAATGTACCCAAGCTCTTTCATTGTTACTCTCTGTGAAGAATGTTTTCAAGCCCTAAGTCTTTGCAGGGTTTGTTTCATTACTCTAACTTTCTCTGAACATTCAAAGAATGTTGGAAAGAAGAATGTTTTCCAAGTCCTAAATCTTTGCAGGGTTTTTTCCATTGCTTTACTTGCAATGTAAGGAAGCTCTGAGGAAGGTATCAGGTGGGGTGTGAGTTCAGATGGGGATGGCTAGCTTTCCACCTGGTCCTTTTCTTTTAAAGAGAGAGATAGAGAAAAGGGGGTGGGCGAGTAACAAGCTTCTCTGGAGAAAGAAATGTGTATCTCCCATCAATTGCAATGTAAAGACAGAAAGACAGAAAGAAAGACAGAATTACACTGCAATGTAATGAGTCTGTCATCTGCACCTCTATAACTATCTGGTTTGGTTCTGCAACCCAACAAGACCGACACAGACTTCAGAGATTAATCAGAACTGCAGGGGGGGAAAACCCCCGATTACTGCCAACTTGTAGGTTGAAGTAGTCTATGTGAATATCTAATTTATCTGTTTTTTATATCTTCTCACAATCGGACATCCTGAAGTACATTTTTAAAGAAAACAAATCTTATAAGTTTATTTTTATTTATTTATTTAATTAGACTTCTATGCCACCCAATCTCGAAGGACTTACAATAAAAGGCTTACAATAAAGTTGTACTCTTTCTTTTTTTTTCTTCGTGATAGGAATCTGAAATTTAAATGGAATTCTGGTTGTTGTTGTTGTTGCTATTATTATTATTATTATTATTATTATTATTATTATTATTATTATTATTATTATATCATGTATTTAGGAAGGATGAAAAAATATCATTTGAACTTAAAGCAGCTGCACTATTACTAGTACAATGCTATTTTATCTGTGCAGTTATTTCTGATTATTTGTTTTAAATGAATACTATTGTTCAGTTTGTGTTCATGGAGAGTAGAAAGTCAACATAAAAAGTTAGATCACATGCAATAATTGTAAACTATATGAAGTGTAGTTTATTCCTTTAAAATGTAAATGTAATTTCAATCAAGGAAACATAGGAGTCTACTTACATTCTTTAACCTTTTAAATCACTGCTGCAACCACATAATATAAATCAATACTGTGAATTTTACAAATGATTCATCAGTAAATAATTATAATTCATCAGAGAATATTCAAAGAAATATCTGGCCCATGCTTGTCATTGATGTATTACATTTTATGTGCACTTGTGAATTATCTGTATATGAAGTTTTAAAATTTCATAACCGCAGAAGGAAAATGATTTTAATCTCCATGCATGTTCTATCTTGCTCCTGTGAGATGAATATTCCTAATATTTCATAACAGTACTGCACAATCCATCAATTTCCCTCCACCACACATAATATTGAAGGTTAGGAATAATTCTAAAATCATTTGAGCTGCTGGAATTCCCAAATAAGCTCAGTAAAGATATTTATTTCCAAAGGCAGCAGTTATCTGTAAATTTTTTTTTAATCTGTTGCTACTTTTTTCTAAGTAACCTTTTTACTCTAATACTGTAATTAGAATTATAAAATTTGACAGCTTGGAAAACTCAGGATACAGCTAAATCAAATTAAATGGTATAATCTAGCCTTTATAATGCGATATGAAATTTCCCAATTGTCAAAATGTATAAGCAAACAGCAACAGCTGACTGAGGATTCTGAGAGGGCCAACTCTACATTTTCAATGGATTCTAATAGGGACATATGGGGAAGTTTCAAAAAAATTCAAGATGGAAGCTGCAGTTATACAATCTGACTTTTAAAAAATATATCAGGCACATGATTGGTATGTTTTAATCTCAGGTAATTATTCGACTTCTTTTACTGTTTGTATTTATTCTTATATTTGTATAAATAATACTCATGTGAAAAGAGTTTGGCTTTAATTACACATTTGCAGCCACCATCTTGAACCACCATTTTTGCTTCCTTCAGGAATGCCCTTGGGGTCCTGGTTAGAAAGATCTTCTCAACACTCCTATTATATTATTACTGGAATTTATTTTACCAATACAAAAATTAGGTCATACCGCTATGTTAACTTCCCTCTTAAAAAGTCAAAAGACATTTATTTGTTGAATTTCTGTCACAACTTTCTTTCAAGATTTCATAATGATGGATCTTATCTGAGATAACAATGAAGATTTTTATAGGGAGGAGGTGAAGGTTTTGGTGGACTGGTGCAATAAAAATATCTTTATTTGTTTGTTTGTTCGTTCGTTCATTTATCAAAACTTATACAAGATAAAAGTTAGTGGTATAAACATAAACATACAGAAAGTAAATACAGATAAATGAGGACAGGACAGTAGGACAGGGATGGTAAGCATGCCGGTGCATTTATCCATGACTCTCTCAGGAATGGGCTAAGGTCGACAGTAGACAATTAAAGATTAAAGTTTTGGGGGTTTGAGGAAGAAACTACAGAGTCAGGTAATTCATTCCAGGCATTGATCACTTGTTACTGAAGTCATATTTTCTGCAGTCCAGTTTCAAGCGATTTATGTTGAGTTTGAATCTATTGTATGCTTGTGTATTATTGCAGTTGAAGCTGATATATTCATTGACAGGTAGGATAATGTGGTTGATGATTTTATGAGCTACGTTTAGATCAGATAAAAGGTGACATCTAAACTACATTTAGAGCAGATCGAAGGCGGCATCTAAGCCCCAAATTTCAAGCCTGGTGGAATAAGGTATTCTGTTGAGAGTAAAGGAGTGGAAGACTCTTCTTGTGAAATATTTCTGGATTTCTCAATTGTAATGAATGTCCAATATGCCGTGCATGTTCCAGACAGGTGAGCTGTATTTGAGAATTGCTTTAGCAAATATTTTGTCATATTCCATTTTGTATCAAGGTTGCAGCTGTAGAGGTGGTCAATCTGGGGGTGCAGGTAATTAAAAATCTGACTTGGTCTCTTCACACGTTATCTTTAGTGAAGTGTGCAAACCAGTGTTTGCACTTCCTGTGTTGGATGAGAATAGCATATCTTTCTGCTTCTGTCCTGGCCACTTTTTACAGAGACGTGGTGGCTGCAGTGACTCAGATAGAACGACGGCGCCGGACTTACCCGGCAGCAGGCTTTGCTGGAGGGACCAGGAGACACCGGACCCTCATGGCGGCCGCCATCTTGGATCCCGAGCGAAGTCTCGTGTGATGAGACTTCGCTCGGGATTTTTCGGGCCTGAATGGCCCGGCTGCTGATTGGTCCGGGCGGGGCCTGCTTGCCCTATATAAGGGCGAGCAGGCCCGAGGCTCAGCCTTTTTGCCCGGACAGCAGCAACGAGCAGACATCCGCCCACCCTCCCTATTTTGCAGTGTGCTTAGGGGTCGCCCTTAGGGGGCCGAATGGGAATTTTTTGCAGTTCTGCCTCTTAGCCGGGCTGTTTTTTCGCCCATTCCACACTGGGGAGATGGATGTGCGGTTAGGGGGTGCTTGCATTTTATTAGGTTAATTGGCTTACCTTTGGTCATTTGGGTAGGCAGGTTAGGGGCGGAAAACTTGGGGGTGGTTTAGCAACCGCGCGTTCTCCCTTGGGCATCTTTGGGGATGATTGACAGGTTCCCTGCAAGCTCATGGAGGGAGCGAGTGCCTGAGCAGCTGGGGGGAACCTGTCTTTGGGTCCTGCACCTTTAAATTCCCGGATTGGGGTTAGCCGGTGGGACCCCCCTCATGCAAAGCATGGCAGGGTCGCAGGGGATGGAGTGGTCCCTCACCTGGACTTGCATCGAGATACGCCCATGAGTTGCCCAGGAAGTTTTTTGCCCTAACGTCATTTCCGCCCCGGAAGTATTTGTTTGACCCTGCAGGTCCAGTTCCGGGTCATAGTTGATTATGCTAATATATGCAAATTTAATGAATACATTATGCAAATTTATGTTAATAAAATGACCCATTTTAAATCCAGCTCTTGTGTCCGTGTCGTTACTCCGTCTCTCCAGCAAAGCTCATTCAGAGAGTGGTAAGGACATCTGAGAAGATTATAGGAACTTTGCTTCCCACTATTCAGGATACTGCTTATAAGTCCTATGTGCATCACTCGCCCAGATGTGGAGAAAAGAAGAGATTCCAGCAGAAAGTAACATTATTGGCAAAATATACAGATGTGTAGAGATGGACGAAATGACCAAGGAGATTAAGGGAACAACAAATAAAGAAACTAACAAGATATGGTATAAATGGTATGAATGGATCCAAAACAGAAAAAAGTGTAATAATATATGGTGTCAGTGTATATAAAAATAAACATTCACACAGTACGGATATACTAATAGATGAAATGAATAACAATAAGCATAATTAACTCTTTACTGGTTAAAATAAGAGATACTAACACGTTATTCTTTTTTGTTTTATTTATTATAAATGTGTGTGTCGTGTGTGTGTGTGTGTGTGTGTATGCTTATTCTTTGAACTGAATACATTGTGTTATGAAATTATAAAATCTACTACTGTAGATTTTGTAACAGCCTTGTTCCTTATGCCATCTGTCTTGTAAATTTGCCAAAAATAAAAATAAAAAAATGGTATGTGTGTGTGTTCAAACTAGACTGTGATATTTATCTAAGACATACAATATATATATATGTATGGGAGTAAATAGTATATGTATAGTAATTATCTTGCAACAAATTTTCATTTTAATGTATGCTGATTAGTGCACATTTAAAGTGACAAAGTTCTGTTCTATTCTATTCTATTCTGTCCATATTAATGTCTTTCATTTATTTCAACAACAATAACACAGTGAGTGAGATACGCTGGGTTCATAAAGAATGACTAACTCCAAATCATCTAAAAACTTCCCTGTGCAAGTCTTGGTCTCTTTGGTTTCTATCCAACTTTTTAACTATGTTGGTGGAATGGTGTTGCTTCAAATAATCAGGGAAGACACTTTTATTCAGTCCATTTCCCTCAGTCCCTCACATTTCCTTAGCATTTCTGTCAAAGCTAGGACAATCTTCATCAAAAGTAGTTGTTCTGCACTGAGACAGAAATGCATTCTAAGGAATGTGATTTAAGCTTTGGTCTAATGCATGCTGTTTATGACATACATTCAGGAAAGGGATAGCGTAAACATTATTTCTGGAAACTGAAAGTTTGAAAATTATTGTACTAAACTTTCAGAAGCATATTGACCAGACAGCACAGTCATTTCAGACAACAAAGTATTGGAGATAAGAGAGAAAAATGCTGCTCTGAGATAATAAGGTGTACAAACAGCACTTTCCTATCTGAGCTAAGCTGATAATTAGCACCCAGATGATGTGATGTGATATGATCCTATTATCCTTGTGTCTTTACTTAGGACATCATAGATAACTTAGTCACAGTGACAAATGTAGGCCACTTCTCCAGTAAGCTTTTAATTTCCCCCCCCAAAAATCATTTATCAGCAGATTAGTGTATTTACCTTTTTAATCCAAATATTAGTGGGATTAATAAAGATTAGTTTCTTTAAATGCAATTTTAAATCAAAGTTTCTATTTAAAATTCTGCAGTTATAAAATTTTTCTTCTTGTCAATGCATTATTGGTACAATGATTACACAGCTCAACAAATGGAAAGATATTCATCTCCTATCAAAAGAGGACTAGCCAAAGAAGTATTTGTAAAGTGCAGGTAAAGATACATTGATGGATATAAAGTAAAATAAATGAAGAGAGAGAGACTAATGAAAGCAAAGAAAAGCAATTGGATGCTGCTGAACTGAACTTTTAAATATTTTGGGAAGGATTTTGGACTGAAGAAATGGCTACATTTTAAATATTTTGGGAAGGATTTTAGACTGAAGAAATGGCTACATTAAAAAAATGAATCCTATTACTGACAATAAATTAATGTGCCATTTTAAAAAGCTGTTAATGATAGTTCCTCATATATCAGATATGCTATGCTTTCTTTTGTATACAAAACTCAGACATTTACACAAAAATTAGCTCTACGTTAACGGCGGGTTAGACTTATCTGCATACCAGTGTATGCACACATCCTCCTAATTCGGGCATGCCCATGTGCATGTCCCTTGCACAATTTTGCTTCCATGCATGTGCAGGTAGCAAAAACGTCAAAATCTCTCAAGGGATGCTCATGCATGTGTGATTTCAGCAATTTTTTGCTTCTGTGCATGTGAGCATCTACTTGCAAGATTTTGATTCTGCAAAGCAAAAAAAGCCCAAAAATTCAAAGAAAAAAAAAGAGAGAGAGAGAGAGATGTCACTGCCCGATGGAGTGGCACCAGAGTGGTTGCACGCATATAGCACGATCTAGTGGCCACTACAAGAATGGAGTTGCCTAGCGCCCCGGTAGGAACCCACCACTGCTATACATACATTTTACAAATGAAGAAAGGGGAGTTTTTCATGGTAGAATAATATCATGGGGGAAGGGTATGATATTTTTTTTAAAAAAATAAAAAGTGAATATATTAATGTCAAGAATTGCATATTTACACACTGCCTCTTTTTTCATCTGCCAATTGGAGCAAGGCCTTTTGCAATAGAAATAGTGGGATGACTTTCATGACTTTGTTTTATTACTATCTAGCTGGATTACTTGGGTAAACTGTCTCAAGGAAAGCTTATGCCTTATCACGTTGAACAACCACTGATTAAAACTTGCACAGATAAACATTGCATGTTGGGCAAGAATCCAGATAAATTGATAACTGGGTAATTAGGCTCATGCACGAAGACTATAGCTTTTGCCTAAGTGACAATATCTCTCCTCAAAACAAATTAACAGTTTATATTTCTGGCCATTCTTGGGTTACCAAAGCATGAACGCTAACTTGTTTTCAGATAAATCATTCATCAAAGGGTGATCTTTAAACATTGTCTTTAAAGGGGCCTTTTTGAACCCAAAATAGAGGAATCTCTAAAAATTGCCTCTCATTCTATTTTGTTTTCTTCCTTTCTTTGCTTTGGTAGAGAGAGTTTTTGAATATATATTTATTGTTAGAGGTGGAAGAATACAATTGTGCTGTTCTCCTAACTTATTTTCGTCACTCCGAGAACTGAATTATTTTACTTCTTAACCTAAAATAAGGGTGGGAAAATTTCTTAATAATATCTGCTTGTGGAATTTCAGGGAATAATGGAAAGCCTGTTAGGCTACAAAGGGCAAGAAAAGAAACTCACACCATATTCCTGTTTATCTCACAATTAAACACAAAACAATCTAATTCACCTAGATATTTATGTTTATTCCCCTCACTTTTAACATCAGCATGAAACTTCTGAGTTAAGTTAACTATAAATTTGGCTTGAAATATTATCAATAGGCTCATGATATCCAATTAAGCATTTCAACCTTGGCCATCAAAACAACATCGTTAAAGTTCTGAGTCTGACCCAATATGAGGAAGCTATGTTGGACGGGTTTGCAAGAAACAGTCTCAATCCTGGCTTGTTTGATCTTCCTGATTTTGGGAGTCTTCTATATTTAGTCTTTAATAGGATTGTACTAGTGCAGTGATGGTGAACCTATGGCACGGGTGCCACAGATGACAGACGGAGCCATATCTGCTGGCACATGAGCCGTTGCCTTAGCTCAGCTCCAACATGCATGTGTGTGCCAGCCAGCTGATCTTTGGATCACACAAAGGCTCTGGGAGGGCATTTTTGGTTTCCAGAGAACCTCTGGAGAGATGGAGGAGGGTATTTACCCTGCCCCGCCTCCAGGGAAATCTTTGGAGCCTGGGGAGGGTGCAACACGAGCCTACTGGTCTCACCAGAAGTTGAGAAACAGGCCATTTCCAGCTTCCAGAGGGCCTCCAGAGAGTGGGGGAAGCTGTTTTTGCCCTCCCCAGGCATTGAATTATTCAATTCAATTCAATTTATTAGATTTGTATGCCGCCCCTCTCCGTAGACTCGGGGTGGCTCACAACAATAACAACACAATATATAACAAATCTAGCAATTAAAAGTCATTAAAAATCCCTTATTGAAAAGAAAACATACACACAAGCATACCATGCATAAATTGTATAGGCCTGGAGGAGATGTCTCAGTTCCCCCATGCCCAGCGGCAGAGGTGGGTTTTAAGAAGTTTACGAAAGACAAGGAGGGTGGGGGCAATTCTAATCTCTGGAGGGAGCTGGTTCCAGAGGGTCGGGGCTGCCACAGAGAAGGCTCTTCCCTTCGGTCCCGCCAGATGACATTGTTTAATCGACGGGACCCGGAGAAGGCCAACCTAACTGGTCGCTGGGATTCGTGCAGCAGAAGGCAGTCTCAGAGATATTCTGGTCTGATGCCATGAAGGGCTTTATAGGTCATGATTAACACTTTGAATTGTGACCAGAAACTGATCGGCAACCAATGCAGACTGCAGAGTGTTGGTGTAACATGGGCATACCTAGGGAAGCCCATGATTGCTTTTGCAGCTGCATTTTGCACGATTTGAAGTTTCCGAACACTCTTCAAAGGTAGCCCCATGTAGAGAGCGTTACAGTAGTCGAACCTCGAGGTGATGAGGGCATGAGTGACTGTGAGCAGTGACTCCTGGTCCAAATAGGGCCGCAACTGGTACACCAGGTGAACCTGGGAAAACACCCCCCTCGCCACAGCTGAAAGATGGTTTTTTAATGTTAGCTGTGGATCGAGGAGGACGCCCAAGTTGCGAACCCTCTCTGAGGTGGTCAATAATTCCCCCCCAGGGTGATGGACGGACAAATAGAATTGTCCTTGGGAGGCAAAACCCACAGCCACTCCATCTTATCAGGGTTGAGTTTGAGTCTGTTGACACCCATCCAGACCCTAACAGCCTCCAGGCACCAGCACATCACTTCCACTGCTTCGTTGATTGGACATGCGGTGGAGATGTACAGCTGGGTATCATCGGCATACTGAATACATATTTTCTAATACGTATTTTCGTATTAGAAAATACGAAATAATTCCCGTTTTGCAGTAGAGTTGAGATACATTTTCTCAAATAAGAAAAAGAATAAATTCTGTATTTGATAGTACAGCATCACTCTGCTGGTATAAGAAAATCTTGTGATGTATCTGTTCGTTACATTTATAAGCTAAAATGTTGAGGAAAAACTAGTACAGCATCACTCTGCTGGTATAAGAAAAGCTTGTGATGTATCTGTTCATTAAATTTATAAGCTAAAATGTTGAGGAAAAACTAGACTGGAATTTACAAAAGAACTCTCTGTTTTTATTGTTTGAGAACAGCCCTGCCTTGTTAATTGCACATCAGATCTGTTATTTGTGAAAAGTGGGATTAATTATGTACCCAATAGTACAATACTAAAATCCCTCAATTTGTGAGTCATAATTTGAATGTACACGGATGAAGAGCTAGAGAAAGTTGGACATTCTAAATTGATGAAAAAAGACTAAAGAGAACATGCTGAAATGAAAAAAGAAAATAAAAGAAAACCATTCTCTTGTTCCCAAACAAAAGTCACTATCATCAATATATCAAACAATTCAATGTTGCCTCTACTTTTCAACCGAAAAGTAGTTGCCCAATGTGTGGTCTGCTGCCAGACATTAAATACAATACTAGCAGTGTCACTCTTAAAATAGAAAACTTCAAATATTCTTCCACTCGCATAGCAAAAGTTCACAGAGACAACACATGAGATTTATTTGGTGATCAGAAGAGGTCAATTTTATGGTAAGAGCTTTCCTTCAAAAATGCATTCTTTAACAATATACCTGGTTTCTTTCCCCCCTTTCCCTCAAGGCACCCTGTCATATTACTTAGTTCATATTCATTTGTATGTTCTTTGCTAAACACTCTGTTGTTTTATGTCAAAAAAGAGTCCTGGGTTTTATATCAACTGACAGTAAAGTTGCCAAGTGAAATCTCTTTGACTGGCAGCTGCTATAAGCACAGGGCAACCCTGCTGTGACATAATGTTTCACACTTGTTTACAATTCTCTGGAAAGAATGCATGATATATTTAAAAGGTTCATCTTGAACACCATCAGCCTTCCAAGTTGCTTTAATTCAGTGTTTAATTTAATGCGTCCAGATCTTTCAAACTCGTATCTTTTCTCTGTGGTATTCCAAATATAAAATAAATATATTTTAAAAGTAGTGAACACAGTTTTCTATTTATTAAATTAATTTCCAGTCTCACGCAAGTGCAGGCATGACTTAATGACTTTTTAAATTATAATGTTAAGAAGATGGATACCCCATCTTCTATAGTTCATAGTGTGAACTATGCCACGCTAATGATGAATATTCAGGTACACCCATCATTTAAATATGTACTCTTAGGTTCTACACCAGGATCAAAAAACATTAAAGCTTTGAGTAGGTTATGATTAATCTTTGTTGGAATACACTGCTTTTAGAAGCCCTGAAACATTTCCTGAGATAGACCAGCAGAGTAGAGGTGAATGTAAAAACATACATGCCTCTCTTCTACCACTGCAACTACATTGGAAGAAACTAGACTAGTTAGTTCAAAGGAAGATCGTTGAGGACCTCTTAATTAAACTCTGTACTAAACTTCCTCTTTTCAACAATAGAATAGCTAATATTTAGGAAAAACAACTAAAGAATTAGATGTTCGAACATCAATTTTACTCCTTTATTGTTGGTACTCATTTCAACTTTAAAATTTTGCCACATGGTCCAATTTGTGGTTTCTACTAATTTTCTTTATATCTTGTACTTTTGTTTTTTGGGGGTCGAATGAGAATCCCAAGGACATATTCATGGAAGTCTCTCTTAATTTCATATGCAAAACAGCACTATTATGTAGGCTAGTAAAATGAATATTGCTTTAAATTAATCAGTGAATACTATAGCCAAATGAAGACTTCAATCTATGCCTCTCCAATTCAAGATTTTGTTTTGCAAATGCTACTTAAGAATGGTAGGTTTAAATGATTTTTCTCAATGTGAGAGGCAATATTAGAACTGTTTCTATATTTCTAATTTCATAATTGGAAATTAATGGAATTATGTTTTCAAAGAAATAATTTAATTCTGTTTGGATCTGGTGCATCAGAAACAGTGTAGTCTAAGAACTTTAATATGAATCAATGCCCATAAAAATATAATTTCATCCTCTCATAATTTAGCATGGAAAAGACACAAATTGCTGTAACATCTTTGTTTACTGTTTCATCACAAAGAGATCAAATTTTCATGTCAGCCGGATGAAGCATGCCAGATTTCAGATGACAAATAAACAATATATTACAAAAATTGTATCTCATCTGTACTTTTACTTGTGTTTTTATTTATACTATATGCATTAATATGAGTCTAAGGAGAAGGGAGGCATAAAAAAAATCGAATACATAAATAAAATAAATAAATAAACTTCCAAGGCAAAATTGAAGAATTCAAAAGCTTATATAGGAGTGTCAAACCACCAAACATACATGGGGCTGCCTTTGAAAAGTGTTCGGAAACTTCAGATCGTGCAGAATGCAGCTGCGAGAGCAATCATGGGCTTCCCAAGGCATGCCCATGTTACACCAACACTCCACAGTCTGCATTGGTTGCCGATCAATTTCTGGTCACAATTCAAAGTGTTGGTTATGACCTATAAAGCCCTTCATGGCATCGGACCAGAATATCTCCGGGACCGCCTTCTGCCACATGAATCCCAGCGACTGGTTAGGTCCCACAGAGTTGGCCTTCTCCGGGTCCCGTCGATTAAACAATGTCATTTGGCGGGATCCAGGAGAAGAGCCTTCTCTGTGGTGGCCCCGACCCTCTGGATCCAGCTCCCCCCAGATATCAGAGTTGCCCCCACCCTCCTTGCCTTTTGCAAGCTCCTTAAAACCCACCTCTGTCGTCAGGCATGGGGGAATTGAAATTTTTCCATTCTCCCTAGGCTTATAGAATTTATACATGGTATGCTTGTTTGTATGATTGGTCTCTTAAATTGGGGTTTTTTAGATTGTTTTTAATATTAGATTTGTTACATTGTCTTTTTTATTGTTGTTAGCCGCCCCGAGTCTTTGGAGAGGGGCGGCATACAAATCTAATAAATTTTAAGAAAATGATATGTTCATATATTCATATAAATATTTGTGCATATTATAGCATTATTCATTAACATTCACAGAAATGGTGAAGTATGGATCAAACTGGTGTGGTCCATGATGGAAGTCTGCATTTAAAACAACAAGGCATAGTATCTCTATTCATGTTTAATCTTTTAAGAAAAATCCAGACAGTGATTCTCAAATTCTCCATGCTGGCTTTCATCATTCCTGTAAAGAAATCTGACCTCATTTCCCAGAAAATTGCCAAAGGGGATGAATTCTTTAATGCAAGTTAAGCATGATAATTAGGCCGTGATGAACTAAATCACATTGTATTTTCAAGGCTGCAGAAGTTGCCTCAATCAACTCTAGGAATATGATTAAAAACCACCAAACAAAAATATCTGCTGGGATTCTAGTCCTCTAATAATGCAATAGTAGCCAGGGAGATTCTGAAGATGTTATTTTCTTTGCCAGGAATAAGAATCCTTCCCTCCACGTTTTCAAGGGGAAAAAGCTCTACATAAAAAGCTCTGCCAGCATGAATAAATAATGAAACTATGTTATCTTGCTCTCCTGGGTGGTATGAATGCATCATAGGCTTTTGTTTCTTCCTTCTCAAAACAAGTGTCAACACTGTTACATTTACTGTACTAGAAGGAAGAGAAGATATCACTTTAGTAATTATAAAGGGGACAGTTTACTTCAGCAGTGTGTTGTCAAATTTGCTCAGGTGTCTTATTTAAAAAGACTTGTGCCGTGATCTGTCATATCAGCAAATCAGGCAACTTCAAACTAGGCTTCTCAATCCCACTCAATCAACTAAATTAACTAGGGAATGGCTGAAGGAACGACCAATGGTCTGCTGCTTGAGAATGGTACTAGTCAGATACTCAGTAAATCATGGCCTGGGGAAAAAATCAAAAGACTGCTGATTCATCAGTTGTTCATTACAGATTCACTGCCCGTGATGCAGGGATTACATTCTCAACATAAGGAAGAAAAAGCAAGGATAACAGGAGAAAAGGAAATCGCCAAAGGGTTATTTGATACATTTTTCCTTTGCTAACAGAGCAATTCTCTTCTTTTAGAGCCATTTAAGCAGATGAAGAGCAAATTAGGGGTAATAATGCTTCTGCCAAGATCAGTAGTGGGAACAGTTTCAGTGGAACTTATTCCTAGGACTGCCTTGAGCTCCTCTACCAAAAGTAGGATAGAAATAAATGTAAACAAACATACAGGGTGTCTCTAGATAAAGATCCTGAATAGATATGAAAGCTGAATCCCACAATCTCAATAGACTGGAAAAGGTAATTATTGTATTTCTGGCTAAACTTCTGTTTAGCTATACTTAGAATTATATGTTTTATGTTTTGAAATTCTGTAACTCTAGAAAACACAAAAGATCTTGCTTTATCCCGATAGAGAACGCCTGCCACACCTTATCTTCCACAGTTGGCTTTCCACAGTCTTGGAAGTATTTTTATTCTTGTAAGCGGCCTTGAGTCCACGAGGAGAAGGTTGGTCTATAAATCTAAATTTAAATAATAATAATAATAATAATAATAATAATAATAATAATAATAGCCAGAATTGAAAAATCAACAGACGATCCAAAGTGCAGACTCTGTAAAGAAACAGATGAAACAATTGATCACATACTCAGCTGCTGCAAAAAGATCGCACAGACTGATTACAAGCATAGACATGATGCTGTGGCACAGATGATCCACTGGAACTTGTGCTGGAACTACCATTTAAGTTTAAGTTTAAGTTTAAGTTTAATCAGATTTGTATGCCGCCCCTCTCCGCGGATCCGCGGATTTACCAGTGGCAAAGAACTGGTGGGATCATAAGCCCGAAAAAGTGTTCGAAAATGAGCAAGCAAAACTACTGTGGGACTTCTGACTTCAGACTGACCGAATTCTGAAGCATAACAGACCAGACATCCTAATTGTGGAGAAAAAGAAAGTATGGATCATCGACATCGTAATCCCAGGGGACAACAGAATTGAGAAGAAGCAGCTAGAGAAATTAGTGAAATACGAAGATCTAAAAATCGAGCTGCAATGTTGTATTGACATAATATAATTTCAATGGGAAGGTGACTTGATAACTTTGCAGAGTAATAGTTTCATATTTTTTTCCTGAAATAAGTTTTATTAGAAACCAGGATGCAGAATTCAGTCCTTCTTGGCTGCTGCTTTCATTGCAGCAAGGACATTGCTGAGGTCTTCATGCTTCCTCTTGGCATGAATGTGAGATCCTACCCTTTTCTTTATGAACTTCAGAGCTCTCTTGTCTTTGAATACTTTGAGTAACTTCATTGCTCGTCTTCCATATGGTGCAAAACTGCACACGTCCCCTACAAATAGGTGGTTTGGTAAGCTGTCCATGGTGTCAACAGTGTCATGGTTTTGACACACTCTTGGTCTAATTAGTAACAATACTGCAGCCTGCAATTTGCTCATGGTCTTATTGATATGGCCAGTACTATAAGTCTGGCCAGTACTATGAAATTTGAAAAGCAATGATGAAATTATCTTCTTACAGGAAGAAAAAAAAGTAGCATTAAAATGCATGCTTTAATCTTGTGCTATAGTAAGGTCCTCCCATCACAGCCAGCTGACCTGCTGCTTAGCTTGAAAGTGGAGACAGGCAGGACTCATGTCTGCCTCACCACATCTTATACATCAATAATTTCTGAAAGGGAATGGCAGTGTTACAGCAAGTGGTCATGACTGACAGCACCCATGGAGGAGGCCATGGAATACTCAAAATCTTATTAGAAAAGGCAAGATGCTGCTGCTTCAAAATAGAAACACCAGCAGAAAATATAATTATACAAAAGCCCTTCTTGGCAAAATCACTCAGAAATAATTAATTAATTCATATGGTATAGGACTAGTAACAGTTTAAATTGGCCAGACCATCAGCTCCCTATTTTGAAATTAGATCCAGTCTACCCACAAAAGACCACTGAATATATGCTTAAAAATAAATGTGCTTTTCCAAATGAGTACTAAACTCATGTATATTAGCACCTACGTAATGCTCAGTCATGTATTAAGGAAAAGATTTCCCTCTCCAGTTGAGTCAAATGATAAAGGGCGGCACACATAACCTGAGATACACAGAATGCTATTACCTTCCACCAAAGTGGTACCTATTTATCTACTTGCATGCTTTCGAACTGCTAGGTGGACAATAGCTGGAACAAATAATAGGAGCTCACTTGATGTGATGCGATGCTTGGGTTTCAAATCCAGGCGGTCAGCTTTCCAGCATCTTTAAGCACTGTGTCATTGTGCCCCCTATCTATATTTGCAGCCAGGGATCATGCACGTACCAATGGAGGAAAGTGTCTACTGACTAAGGGAGAGAAATATGTTTGCTACAGGGGTGGGTTCGTCCTGGTTCGGACCAGATCACACGAACCATTAGTGACCTGCTGCTGATGTAACATTGGCATAATGGCTCCAGTTCCGTTGGTGACGGTCGGTGCATTCTTTTTTTGAATTTTCACTAAATTTTCCTGTACTTGGATGTCTTCTCCTAGTTCTCTGGTTTGGAAAAAGCCCTCCTGTCTTCTTGTCTATAGTGTATATTTGAATAATTTATCAGTGTAAAATACGCACCCAAATATGACATAAAAAATAAGGTTTTCCCATCCTTACTGTTCTGTCTGGTCAGTCCAGAAGCCAATACCAACCCAAAAAGAGAATCCAGACACACTGGTAAAAGGCAAAGGCAGTTTTATAAAATTCAAGAAAAACACAGGTAACAGAAAATGTCCTTACAAACAGGAAAATGCTGTATCTTCAGATATATCCACGAAGGCAAATGTCCATGCAGCAATACAGAATTCTTGCTGCCAAGCCGAGGCTGTAGACAGCAGATCTACACCTCCCACGGGTCTTGCAAAGCTGCTGGGCCACAAGCCAGGAACAGAGACGCCGAAAAACAAGACAGGATAACGCAACTCCAAATTGATAACACTCCACATGGCTTCAAGGGCTTGCCTGCCTTTTAAACCCTGCTAAGGAGGACCACACCCAAACCCAGCTGTTCCTAATTCAGTGCTGATAATACTTATTTAATTGCTCCTTTCTTTGATCTGACCGTCTCTGTCGCATGTCAATGACGGCTTGAGCTTCATCACCTAATGACTCCAAACTACTGGCTGGGGAGAGCCCCCCCCCCCCCCGGGGCTCTCATGCTGTTCTCCTTCATCCCATTCCTGATTTTCCTCTCCCCCGTCCGACTGTTCAGCCCCCTCCTCTTCGCTGTCATCCTCCTCCGGGCATGGAGCCAGCAGAGACACAGCCGGTCCCTGAGCAGCCTCAGGCTGAACCACAACACTTACCAATATATACCCAGTTATATTTTATAAACTCAGGAAGTCAACTCTTGAAAGTGAATCAGTTCAAATTTTTTTTTTCTCAAAAACATCAAGCTATTTGCATTACAGAGTTCTCTAATCTTATTGCACAAGGCTGTAATTCACAATGTAAATGACTCCCAGAATAATTTAGCGGTTCTTTTGTTTTGTTTTCTTTTCGTTCTATGTAGGCACTTGACAGGCACAAGTGATGCAACAAAATTTCACATGGGACGCTTGAAATAGCACAACTGAAATTATGTGGAACAGCTCATACATCACCAATGCTCATCATATTTTTTTCTGTGATTTGGAAATATTTTTCTTCCATATGGAAAAGAAATAACTGAACAAAATCTCCCCAAAAGCCAACCAATTCTCATGAATGTCCTACATACAGTATTTTATTATGTTAGTGATCATAGTTAAAGTCTTCTTGTAAATACAGATGAGCTTAGAGCAGAAGATAAAATAATAATATTCTAGGAACTTAAGTTTTTGTTATATTCACCTGAAACAATAGTAGAGGGATATTTATAGAGGAACACAAAGATTGTTTCAGTTTATAAACGCAAGTTTAAAATAACCAAAATGTAGTCATTTGTAGTAATACATTGCCATTTTTATAGTTTTGCTCTTCAGTTCAAATGTCTGTGTTCTATATCCACCCACTAGGAAAATTTCAGCAGCCATTTAAAGGGGTATCTCTACTGATCATCCATTACCCAATTATAGCTCCCCACCTCACTACCTTTGAACTAATTTTCTGCTTAATTAGCTACAATTCTCATTGTCTGGCAGACAATTAAAGTCCCTTGAGTGAGTACCTTCCAGTCTGAAAACCTGTTAATATTTAATACTTCTCATTTTAATTTCTTTTTCAAATGTTCCTTTAATAGTTGTAATGATTGTTTCAAGGAGATCATTTCATTTAAGAAAATTATAATGTTGAGATCTCAATATCAGTGTGCATGTCAGAGACAGTGATTTATTTCTGTGGGCTTAAATGCCAGGGCTGCGCTGATCTTCAAAGAGACCTATCTTTTGAGAAAAAGTATCTGAACTAACATCCTGTATTGAAACAGTAAATCTCTGCATCTGGTCACATTTCTAAATCAGGTGTCCTCCATATTTGTTGAAACACCAACTATCTCAGATAATTGATTTAACTAATGGTGCAAAACAAATGCCTGGGTTTTTTCCTATCTCCTCTCTGAATCTTTCAGAAACACTTGCAATAATAGTAATCAAATAGAAAGTAAAAATTGCAAGGGTCATCTAAAAGAGCAGTAATCTTAACTCTGAAGCAACTCTTCACTGCTTCAAGTACAATTTTCAAAGCAACAAGCATTTAATATGCAATGCAATAAGGCAAACAGATTTTAAATCAAACATCTCAAATGTTATAGTGAAAATCTAAAAGCAAGCAAGATTGCTATGAGGGTATTGAAATATGGCATGAAACTACTTGGTGTACTTAAGAGACCACTCTTAAATATTTCTCTGTTCTGCTTTAAAAGTAGAAACACTAGTGCAGGGGTGTCAAACTCATGGCCCACAAGCCAGAGTCATCACATACTGGCCCTGCTCCCACCCCATTTAGCAAAGGGGGAAAAGTCATGATATGTCATTTGACACATTACTGTGACAACATGAGTTTGACACCTCTGATCTACTGTTATTGAGTCATTAATATTTAGAGTCAGACAAGAGAGTTTGTTTTTAACTTCAGCTTTTGCTAAATGGGGTCAGTTTTCCTTAACATAAATATATTGAACTAATTATGACAGTAGCATATGCTACCTGTATAAAAATAATTGATTCCAAATAATAGATTGATTGGAGAATCACATGCAGAATCATATCAGATACCTGCACAATTAGCATAGAGCATCCCCAATGCTGTTTGCTCTCTCCACTTTTCTTCTCTCTATATACCAATCACTGCATCTCTAATGATCCATCTGTTAAACTACTGAAGTTCGCAGATGATACAACAATGATAAAATTCATTTGAGACAATGATGAATCTGCATACAGATGGGAGGTTGAACAACTAACCTTGGGGTGCGATTGGAACAATCTGGAACTGAATACACTCAAAACTGAAGAAATGGTAGTAGATTTTATGAGAAACCAGCCCATACTTCCACCTTTTACAATATTAAACAACACAATATCAAATTTCTAGGTTCAACCATATCGTAAGATCTAAAATGGACACTTAACATTAAAAAAAGCACAACAAAAAATATTCTTTCTGCACCAACTCAGAAAGCCCAAAAGCCTAAGAAGCTGCTGATACAGTTCTACAGAGGGATTATTGAATCTGTCATCTGTACATATATAAATGTCTGGTTTGGTTGTGCAACCCAACAAGGCAGACACAGACTTCTGAGGATAATTAGAACTTCAGAAAATTGCTACCAACCTGCCCTCCACTGAGGGCCTCATACTGCATAAGTGAAAAAGAAGTCTGTTAAAATATTTAGAGACACCTTACATCCTGGACATAGACTGCAGTAACTTCTACCCTCCAAACAATGCTATAGAGCATTGGTGCGAACTACAATGACTGCTACAAGGTTATCATGGTTTTGATCACAATTGTCAAATAAAAATAAATGAGTTAATAAACATGGCCAAACTATGCCTTTTATAGGTTTTCCTGAAACTTTCAAATTTATAATTGTGGTAGACTCTTTCCATTATAAAACAGGGTCACTCTGCTGTAACCAGTAACTACTAATAAAATTACAAACTGTAACCATCGGTTAAGCAACTGAACATAAAATAGACTGTTTTACAGAGTTGCAGGTACTTGTCTCTAAAATATTCAAACAAATATCTGAGAGGTCCTTGGTGGTTTCTGAGCTTGGTTATTTTTGTATAGTTATTTCATTACACAAACTAGATAACATCGTCAGGGCTAATAAAGAAGGGAGTTTGCCTTGCTAACACCAATGAAGTTACCTAGTTTGGGTAATGAAACATCCATAAGAAAACAACCAAGCCCAGAGAGCACCAAAGACTTCTCATTTCAACCTTGAGTCTTTATTGAAAATAATTATCTCCATAATGCAACTGCAAACCAATTTTTGCAATAGAAAGGATGACCATGTATTACTGACTGGACTTTCACATAAGGCTGTATAGAAAGCACATGAACAACGCACTATTCGTTACTTTTTTGGGCCAAGGACTCCAAAATATAATACTCCTGCAGGAATATAAAACAATAATTATTTATAGAGGTTTCCTTTCTTACAATTTAAGGTCTATTTCCCATGAAAACATTGACCAAGTCAATATTTAGAGAGAATGAGATTTTACAACTTTATTCCCTTTTATGGCTAGATTTGGGCTCCCAAGAGCTGAATTTGATTAGCTTGGGCTTCATAAGAAAACAAACACTTCCTTGCATCTTTTCTAATTTATGGTGTCTGTATATTTTGCCTTTTATTTAATAAAAAACAGTGAACATTCACCTGAGAATCAGCATGATTTGGAATAACCCTTACTCTGAAAAAACACAACTTTCTGAAACTCAAAAATGGGTAATTACATTTCCCTTGTTGATGCAGTGGAACACAATGACAAACTGCTATGCTAGTTGGACAGGATGGGTTGAAGCATTTGCATTAAGAACATAACAATATTTCCATTATACATAAGCAGAGAGATAGCAAGTGTCATCAGAATATGTGAACAATTGTATCTATTAACTGAACCGTGGAAAAGCCAAATCAGAACAGTCCTTTGGGGCTTAGTGTTTTGTGCATTAGGAAAGCTATTGTTTCATATTATGAAAAATTGCGACTCCAATTCCACTGAAAATTCATTTAAGAAGATTTATATTGGATTTATGGGATTATCCAGGCTTCTTAAATGATTGTCACAGTGCTGACATCTCTTTATTCTCTTAATAGTTTCTACTCCATCTGTTAATTACCTGTTTCACATCAAATACAGAAACCTTGGCATTTTTTTTCTCCTTCTCTTCTCCCACTTCTCTATTTAGAGACTGGAGTGGGTGTTCTCCAGGTCCCATCAACTAAACAATGCCGCTTGGCGGGACCCAGAGGAAGAGCCTTCTCTGTGGCGGCCCCGGCCCTCTGGAACCAACTCCCCCCAGAGATTAGAATTGCCCCCACCCTCCTTGCCTTTCGTAAGCTACTTAAAACCCACCTTTGCCGTCAGGCACGGGGGAATTAAGATTCCTTTTTCCCCTAGGCCTTTACAATTGTATGCATGGTATGTTTGTATGTATGTTTGGTTTTTTATATTAAGGGGTTTTTAATTCGCTTTTAGTATTGGATTATTATTGTACACTGTTTACGATAGCTGTTATCCGCCTCGAGTTTTCGGAGAGGGGCGGCATATAAATAAGTAAGTAAGTAAGTAAGTAAGTAAGTAAGTAAGTAAGTAAGTAAGTAAGTAAGTAAGTAAGTAAGTAAGTAAATAAATAAATAAATAAATAAATAAATAAATAAATAAATAAATAAACATTACAAATTTTAGTTCTTCTTGTCTTTCAGTTTAATGAACTAACGGTTAAATTGTATTATTGTTTTAGCATAAATAAAACACTCAGTTGTGACCCCAAAAGTTATTCAAGGAAAATAGAAGAATTGTAAATTAATTGTAAATTGTAAATTAATGGTTTTATGGGTGTTGTAACAGCCCAAGATAGGAAGACTGGAAAACAGCTATTGCCTTAATGTTCTGCTGCTGAGCTTTTGAAATGTATCTGCTTTGCAATTCTGTGATGGAAATCATTATATTTGATGGCAGGTAGTCCTAGATTTACAACCATTTATTTAGTGACTATTTAAGCGTTACAAAACCACTGAAAAGGAGTGTGGTACTAACCTTACGCTCCTTCTCGTAGGGTGGAACTATCATCCAGGATGGGCTGACCTCATCCAATCAGATTAGGACTGAGTCTGTTAATTTAAATACTGGGGGCACTTCTGCCTTTCTTCCCCAGTTACGACAAAGGCCAAAGGAAACAGGCTCGTGTGTAACATGAAATAAAGAATCACAAAGTTCATGCTTAGGTAAAAATATTATTTAAAGACACAACAGTTGCAAAGCAAACAGTCATTGAAACAAACTACAGAGAAAAAGTGACCCTGGTATCCCATCCACACCAGGCAATCAGAACATACAACTAACTAGGGTGGGACTGGATGACAGTTCCACCCTACGAGAAGGAGCATATCAGGTGAGTACAACGGCCCTTCTCCATAGTGGTGGAACTATCATCCAGGATGGGGCATACCAGTGAAGGGCTACCAAAATTTTTATACCACACTGTGGGTGTAGCTTATGCAGGATGCCCTGCATTTTCTATCAACATTGTTCAGTGCAAATTGGGTGCTCTGGGGTGCAGCTCCATTTTCACTACATTTCCCCCTGTCCAGGCAGTAGTCCACCCCTGGACATAGCCAAGCAGTTTGTCCTGGGGAGGAAAGTGTAAGACCATCCTCAGCTATCAGCCTGCAATGCAGTTTGGAGCACCCTATGTGCAAAGAACACTTCTGCAGATGCGAACCGATTTATTCTGTAATGTCGCACGAACTGAAATACAGAAGCCCACACCACAGCACAACACATCTCCTCCAGTGATGCTTGGGTCCACCAACCCATTGACGTGTGCAGTGATCTTGGCAGGGTCCGAGTTTAAAGGCAGGTCATAGGCCATCATTGTTTGTTTGTTTGTTTGTTTGTTTGTTCGTTCGTTCGTTCGTTCGTTCGTTCATTCATTCATTCATTTATTTAGACTTCTATGCTCAGGCCGGCTTACAACAATATAAAATACAAAAACAATAAAAATAAGTTTAAAAAATACAATTAAACTCTAAAACCTAGTTAAAACCCATAATAGACTGACTCATCATCATGCATACATACCATTCACACACTTGGCTCTTCTAGCTGTTGATTCAATGTTCCCAGGCCTGCTGGCAAAGCCAGATCTTCATGGCCTTACAGAAAGCCAGTAGGGTGAGAACAGTATGGACATTGGGGGTGGGTGGGAGTTGATTTCATAGATCCAGGGCAGCAACAGAGAAGGCCCTCCCCTATGGCCCTATCAATCTGCATTGCTTAGTCAATGAGACCTGGAGGAGACCACCTCTGTGTGCTCTAATTGGTCTCTGGGAAGCATGTGGCAGGGGACAGCCCATAGATAGTCTGGCCTTGAACCATATAGGGCTTTATAGGTAATAACTGAAATCTTGAATTGTGCTTGGAGACTAATGGGAAGCCAGTGCAGCTCACGGAGTAAAGGTGTTATATGGTTATTGATGACAGCTCGAAGCCAGCAGCCAACTGTAGATGATGATGCCTTGATCTCCAAAGAAGAAGGCAGGAAGGATATAAACATTGATTCAGTGCATCTAATGGGTTTGTTTGTCCGTCCGTCCATCCATCCATCCATCCATCCATCTATCTATCTATGCCATCCTTCTCCTGAAACTCAGGACGGCTTACAACATGTTTTAACTTGGTTATGATCCCTAAAAGCAACTTAAGCCATTTTTTTATTTATTGAACAAAATTGATATGATTGCCCATTTTAACATTTCTGTGCAGTTCACAACAACCATAAAACTTATACAGTGGAACCCCGACATAAGAGCTGCTCTACTTAAGAGCAACTCGAGATAAGAGCTGGGAGGGGAGAGATATTTTTGTTCTACTTACAAGCCCAAATTCGAGATACAAGCGCCAAGGAGCTGTCTCCTGAAGCCAAACGCTAACTTCCGCGTTCGGCTTCAGGAGACAGCTGCGAAGCGGCGCGCGTGTTTTAAAAGGTTGCAGCCGGCCTGGGGGGCTCGGGGGGGTGCTTGCAGCTTTCTTTCTTGCTCTTTTTCTTTCTCTCTTTTACCTTCCCTTCCTCTATTTCTTCTTTTCTTTCTCCTTCCCACCTTCTTCCCTCCCTCCCTCCCTTCACTCATTCCTCTCTTACTCTCCCCTTTCATAAGTTTCCTTGCTTCCTTCCTCTGTTCCTGTCCCTTCCCCCTTTCTTTCTTTCTTTCTTTCTTTCTTTCTTTCTTGCTTGCTTGCTTTCTTTCTTGCTCTTTTTCTTTCTCTCTTTTACCTTCCCTTCCTCTATTTCTTCTTTTCTTTCTCCTTCCCACCTTCTTCCCTCCCTCCCTCCCTTCACTCATTCCTCTCTTACTCTCCCCTTTCATAAGTTTCCTTGCTTCCTTCCTCTGTTCCTGTCCCTTCCCTCTTTCTTTCCTTCCTTCCTTCCCACCCTCCGTCCATTCATTCACCCATTCCTCTCTTGATCGCTTAAAGCCGGTCCCTGGTGCAAAAAGGGTTGGGGACCTCTGTCCTACAGGATTGGGTGGCAGAGAAGTTGAACATATGTAAATTTAAAAGTTTAAGAAAGTTTACAAGTTAAGTGAAAGAAACTTCATTATTCATTTATATGTACATGTACATTTCTTCATTAAAAACATGTCTTTCTGCATAATTTAGACTAACTTTGTGAGTTTTTTGAGGGCTGGAACCAATTAAAATTATTTACATTAATTCCTATGGGGAAAAGTCGTTCGAGATAAGAGCTGCTCGACTTAAGAGCCCAGGTCCGGAACGAATTAAACTCGTATCTCGAGGTACCACTGTATACAGTACAATCATAAAACAATAAAACTAAAACTTAACTGCCCCTCTTGGGATGCCCTCCAATAGGACCTTCCTTCCATACCTTCTGCGTATATATATTCACAGCACTTGAGTACAATGTCAAAAGATCGGAAGAGTCTATTGAACTCTTAGTGGGAGGATTTCCATAAGGTTGGAGCTCCACTTGAATAAAATCTATGTCCTTAAAATAATTTTAACATTGTGTATATTATTATGTTTTATCAAAATTTGGCATGATGGAGAACAATATTCAATCTCAAATATTGTTTAAATTCAGTCTGTATAGTTTTGAAATATTTGCTTCAATTTTAGAAGAACCCCTCTGTAATGTCACATATACAAAATCACCATAGGAATAGATGAAATGTTAGTCCTATTTATAAAAAAGAATAAGAAAGAATTGTTTTTGAACTATTGTGCTATTTCTGGTTCACGTTCAGGGGGTGGTTTTGTCTCTTTAAAAAATCACATTATATTAATCATTAGAAAAGTACAGATTTCAATTGAAACCATCTGACTTTTCTCCTGTGTGTTCACATGAAGGATGTTCCTCTCATGCAAGCAATTTTGAAAGTCACAAATATTACTGATGCTGAATTTATGGGAGTGTTCTTTGTTTATTAACTCATCTATCTTAAGAGATAAAAAGACTATATGGAAGGACAAATGGACCTTTTCTTATTCTGTCAATCCTAGGATGCCCTGAAATAATCAATATCTATAATTACGAAACCTTACCAGGTTTGTTTAATACTTGAATAGCTATTTTCATTTGCTACTTGTATATTTCCCTGCATTGTTAAGCATGAAAATTATTAATATTTAATTGTGGTATTGCATTTTACCATTCTTCTTCTTCAAATGTTAGGAAGATAAAAGGAAGGAGGAGATAAATTATGGGAAACAGATTCATACCATAAATATTTCCTGATCTTATAAAACAATTTATGCATATTTCTTGCATTAATGGCTATTCAGTAAATATACAGTTTATGGTTAAAAGAAGATAATTATTTCATATTACTGAAAGTCAATCATGCCATCTTGCAATGAGATGGAATTAAGCACATAAAAGGAAGCCAAATGTTTTTCTTCTGAACATAGGGATAGTTCTTGGATCATACATCATAGCTTAGTCTCCCAAAAAAAACCATCATTATACATTGACAACTACAGTGATTGTTGATATAGTGCAAGATGGTAGACTCCTCAGGTTAGCAATAGATAAGAAAGCTATTGAATATAGCTAGGGATCATTTGATACTAGTGACATCTATGACATGACTTTATTAAAGTATTTTGGACATGACTGATATTACTGTACCTGTTATCTACTGAAACTACAGTATAAGGGCAGTATTAGAGTGGGAATATTGGAATTGAGCACTTTTAGTCAGAAGATTATAAAACAATATAAAAACTACTGAAGAAATGATAACTAAAAAGTACCAATGTGATTTTCATAGTCTGGAAGGATATTCTGTAGCAATAATAGTATTTGAGCAGTGATGGGATTCAACCAGTTCAGGACAGTTTGGGAGAACCGGTAGCAAATATTCTGGCTGGCCACGCCCTTCCCCACCCCGCTCCACCACTACCTGGCTCACACACCTGGGCTGGTGCCTTACAATCATAGTTGCAGCTCCTCTTTGGCTCCATGGAGTAGGCAAGAGAAATATAGGGAGATGCGCAACTTTCTCTCTTCCCTGAGACATGGCCAGACCAGCTATCACTGATGACACTGGTCTCGCCCTGGTTACTCAATGCTCTTTCAGCATCTCACACAGCACACTTAAACTTAACATGCTTCACAATGGGGGAGACTGTGTCCCCTCCTCCTCCTCCTTCTCCTGTAGCCCATTACAATGCAGAGTATTTCAGCCAGCTCACTTGGTGCAGAGAGAAAGCCATTATTTTCTCCAGTGCACACAGCATGTCTCGGGGCAGAGAGAAAATTGTGTGTCTTGCTGTTGTGTGCAGCACCAAGAAGGGCAGTAGAAGAGGCAAATAGAAAGGTGCTTCTCTCCCACTTTGGAATACAGACTGAGTCTCCATCTGCTGCTGTTGCCCTTCTTTTCTCAGGGCAGTCAAGGGGTGAGTGGAAGAGGAGGGTGAGAGATGGAATAGAAGAAAGGTATAGGAGATATAGGAGAGCAATAGCACAGAGACGGAAGGCACTCTAGTGCACTTGTACTCGCCCCTTACTGACCTCTTAGGAATCTTGATAGGTCAACCATGGATAATCTAAGGGTAAAGTGTTGGGGGTTTGGGGATGACACTATGGAGTCTGGTAATGATTTAAATCATATGGTAAAAAGCACTCAAAAAACAAAAAAAGAAAATCAGCAAAAAACAAAAACCCAACCTTTGACTGTTTTTGGAAATGATTCATAAGGGAGCACACACACGCACACACATCACATGAGAGAGCAAAAGAGAGAGGGAGAAAGAGATGAGAGAGAAAGAGAGATGAGAAAGTAAGAGATAGGGAGAAGGAAAGAGATTAGAGAGAGATGAGCAAGAGGACATGAGAGTGAGAGAGAGAGAGAAAAGAAAGAGAAAGAGAGATGAGAAAGATGAGAAAAATAGAGAGAGCAAAGAGAAGGATTTCGAAAAGAGAGAGAAAGAGTGAGACACAGAAAGAGGGAGATACCTGTTTAAAAGAAAATACTGGGAGCTACAAAACCTGGGTAGGTGTAACTGGGGGGCTCATGTCATTGGGTGGGAGTGAATGATTTTGAGTTGGCCATGCCCACCGTGTCACATGACCACCTAGCCACATTCAGCCAGTCACATGGCCACTTGCCATGCTACCCACTTACCCATGCCCACAGAACCAATAGTAAAAAAAACCTTGAATCCCACCATTGATAGTTATATTTCATTCAATCAATGACTGAATATCAATTAGACTTCATGGACACTTTTTAAAAAATGACACATTGTGCAAAGACCTAGGTCCATGAATAGTATATAAAGGTAGGAAAGTAGAAGAAGTCGATGGTCAATTATAAAGCTGAAAAGTACAGCACTCAGAGACATGAAGGGTCATGTTGGGAACATTTCATCTTGGAGAATTCTTTCACTAGGAGTGAACACTGATTTTATAGATTCTTCTGTGATTTTAGGATTTCTAGCTTCCAGAATAAGAATAGAATAGAATAGAATTTTATTGGCCAAGTGTGATTGGACACACAAGGAATTTGTCTTGGTGCATATGCTCTCAGCGTACATAAAATAAAATATACATTTGTCAAGAATCATGTGGTACAACACTTAATGATTGCCCCGAGTCTGCGGAGAGGGGTGGCATATAAATCCAATAAATCTAATTTAATCTAATCATAGGGGTCAAATAAGCAATGAAGAAGCAATATTAATAAAAATCGTAGGATATAAGCAACAAGTTACAGTCATACAGTCCTAAATGGGAAGAAATGGGGGATAGGAATGATGAGAAAAACTAGTAGAATAGAAGTGCAGATTTAGTAGAAAGTCTGACAGTGTTGAGGGAATTATTAATAACATATGTAAAAATATGGCAGCTGATATAATTCTGGACAACTGATTATCCCCCCCCCCCCCATTTCTTACTATCTTTTTGAAAGCCAGTTTAGTCTAGTAGTTTGGTCTATTAGTTAAGGCACCAAGCTAGAAAGCAGAAGACCTACCTTACCCATGAAAGCCATCTAGGTGACCTTGAGCCATCCTCAACCTAAGCCACCTCCCATGGTTATTGTTGTGGGGAAAATAGGAGGAAAGTGTTGGATATGTTCACTTTTATAACTTATTTGTAAAAATAAAGGTAGGATACAAATAAATAAATAAAAATTATTGACTCCCAGTTGACAATTGCCATATAATATATGGGAAAAATCTGGCTGATATAATTCTGGGCAAACTTTTTAAAAAGTGTAATTTAATATAGATTAAAGAAAGTGAGAGATATTTTGAATAAGTCTTACATTTAAAATCAGTATGGGCCTTTTTCAATAAATGCCGAACCTAGATTGAGAATGCAAAAATAGTAAGTTATTGTTAGAAATATAGGAATTCATTCGCTTGTAGGACCATAGCCATGGCTCAATGCCAAGACATCATTCATGAAGTCTGCCAAGTAAAACTCTTTTATTGTACATGTCAAACCTTTCCACTGAGATGGGAGATTCATCAGAATTTCTTATGCAGAACCCCGTTGTGAGTTGTACTACTCATTTCATATTGAATCATCTTTTCAGGATGCATATAGCATATGGCTGAAAATCTGTCATTAAAGGTGCTTGTCATTATATCTCTGTGCATAATCTTAAAGCTTCAATGATCACATGAATGGTAGAAGAACAATGATAGTGTATGCCCTATTAGAAATTTTCTCACCGGCAGAAAAATGTTCTTGAATTTGTGGGCAGTTTTAAGATTCATCTGCTTTAGTAGCATTACGCCTTACAAATATAATGATAGTTAAATAGAGCTTTTTCTTTTTGTTCATTTATTTTACATGGAATTCATTAGAGCATAAATTTATGTAAAATATCAGTCACATTTTTTCTCATTATTAAGCTGGGGCTATTATCAATGCTTCATAGGAAAGCTCAGGTCTAGTGTAAAAAAAATGCAAATGTATGAAAAGCATACCTAATCTAGACAAACATTAACCCTGCTGTTCTGTTCGGGTCTGTGAGACCCGAAATCAAGGTTTGAGACCCTGTAAAAAATTTTCCCTGCATATCTGAAACTTGAAATTTCATGACTTTTCATCATTTCAGGGGTTCTCTCTATGAGAATTTTTTTTGGGGGGTGGGAGGTTTCTTTCTTGCTGAAAAAAAAAACCTCCCTAATGTTATGTTCCCGGGTCACCCTGACCCGGACCGAAAACTCTTCATTTGCAGTGCTTATGTTTGGTCTTTTTGAAAGCTTTTTTCACTTGGAAAGTAGTCTGAACATTTCTTCACACAATGGAATGAAAATTGAACTGAAAAAATTAATCCTTATTGGTTTATTTTGCCCATAAATGTGCCTCCCCCCCCGTTTTTGTGAAAGTTTTTTCAATTTATGGATAGTTTTGCTTGCAAAATGCAGTCTATTTTACTGGAGTTGGTGTGGGAATGGTACCTTGAACATTTCTGAATATAAGAAAAATATAAAGGAACTGAAAAAAATGATTCTTACTGGTTTTCTAACATCAGAAATAAGGCCTCCCCCCCCCCTCGGCTGCTTGCAATCATTTTCACTTTTTATTTTTTTATGCTCCAAATCCAAAATATTCTTTAAAATCTTAGGCATTCATTTACTCAATTTAACAATGCTGATCATCAAAAAATATTTTTGGGGTGGTGGCTAATTGTTTTCTGGGCAAAAAAAATTCATAACTTCGAATCTGTTTCTGTTCGTATATGACCGGACCAAAAATATTTTTTTTAGGTACTTGAATTTGATCTTTTTGAAAACTTTTTCAACTGGAAAACTAGTTTGAACATTTATGAACATAATGATATGAAAATTGAACTGGAAAAATTGAGACTTATATTTTTATTTTGATCAGAAAGCCCCTCCCCCCATCCTTTCTGAATTTCGTGTCAATTTCTATTTTTTAAGGCTACAAATCCCTAAGAAATTTTCCCCCAAAAGGTTTGATATACTAAATTGAACATTTCTGAATATAAGAAAAATATAAATGAACTGAAAAAAATGGTTCTTATTGGTTTATTTTTGCCACAAAAGGGACACCCCCCCCCCCGGCCTTGCTGTGTGCCATTATTGTCACTGTTTATACATATTTGTCTAGAAATATTTGGAATATCCTTTTGAAAATCAACCACATTGTAGCCAGATAACTAATTTTATGAAAGAAATCCATTTTACTAAAAAAAAGTATGTAAGTTTGAAATTAACAGCATAATTTTTATATAAATTGAAATAACTTTATATGCAAAATAAACCAATATGCATCAATTTTTCCACTTCAATTTTCATATCATTATGTTCAGAAATGTTCAAGCTACAAATCCAACACCAACTTTAGCAAAAGTGAATGTATTCTGCTAGCAAAACTATCCATAAAGTGAAGACTATGTCACAGAAATGGGGGGGAGGCACATTTATGTGCAAAATAAACCAATAAGGGTTAATTTTCTCAGTTCAATTTTCATATCATTGTGTGCAGATATGTTCAAGCTACCAATCCCACACCAACTTTAGTAAAATAGAATGGATTTTGCAAGCAAAACTATCCATAAATTGAAAAAACTTTCACAAAAACGGGGGGGGAGGCACATTTATGTGCAAAACAAACCAATAAGGATTAATTTTTTCAGTTCAATTTTCATTCCATTGTGTGCAGAAATGTTCAAACATGTTTCCAGGTGAAAAAAGCTTTCAAAAAGACCAAACATAAGCACTGCAAATGAAGAGTTTTCGGTCCGGGTCAGGGTGACCCGGGAACATAACATTAGGAACTTTTTTCGAACAGCATACAAGGTTAAATGAAAATGCAGCTATAGCAATATTTAGAGAGTTTTCAAATGAAACAGCAGTAGTTAATGACTGTATTTCTTCTACTCTTTCTCCAGAAATTATTTCATTTTTAAAAAGACTTAATTAGGCCATGATAATTGGTATTCATAAGCAATGAAAATCACAAAAGTGTCAAAGAACTTTAGTTTGGTAAGAAGATTGTATATTATTTCTTTTCTTGAGGAAGAAAGGACATTTCTCCTGGATTTTCTCTGCACCTGAAACATTGGACTGAGACATTTAGGTAATTAACCAAGGGTGTCATCCATACAATGTTGCTTTAGGTCAGAAATTTAAATAACATGCATGCATCTCCAAAGCTTCAAACAGCTGCAAAACATAATATCATTTTTCACTAGAAAAAAACAAATGTAAAATTGTAAACATTTTGATTATGACTAACCAATCTCCAAAAAAAAAAAAAAAAAAGTATCTCTTCCCTGGAAATCCTGCTCACTTCATTGGTATTATTCTATCTATCTATCTATCTATCTATCTATCTATCTATCTATCTATCTATCTATCTATCTATCTATCTATCTATCTATCATCTATCTATCTATCTATCTATCTATCTATCTATCTATCTATCTATCTATGAATGTTTTAGAAAAACAGATAAAAGAAGAAGACAATAGGACAGTAGGATAGGGACAGTAGGCACAATGCACTTATGCACGCCCCTTACAAACCTCTTAGAAAAAGGGAGAGGTCAACTGTAGACAATCTAAGGTTAAAGATTTTGAGGTTTGGGGAAGAAACCACAGAGTCAGGTAGTGCATTCCAAGCATTGATCACTGCATTGCTGAAGTCGTATTTTCTGCAGTCTAGTTTGGATCGATTTACATTTAATTTGTATCTATTACCTGCTCATGTGTTGTTGTGGTTGAAGGTAAAGTAGTCATTAACAGGAAGGACATTTTGGTATATGATTTTATGAACTACTGTTAGATCAGATCGGAGGTGACACAGTTGTAAATTGTCTAATTGCAGCATTTCAAGTCTGATGGAATAAGTATTTTGTTGTGACAGGAGGAGTGTAGGACTCTTCTTGTGAAATGTTTCTGAACTCTCTAATGTCTGATATTCAATGCGGGTTCCATACAGGTGAGCTGTATTCTAGAAGTGGTCTGACAAATGTTTTCTATGCTCTGGTTAGCAATTCAATGTTTCTAGAAATGAAGGTACGTAAGATTAGATTAACAACTTAATGCTTTTTTGGCATGTTGTTACAGTGGGCTCTAGCACTTAGGTCATTGGATATGAGTACTCCAAGGTCTTTGACAGAGTGAGGGTCATCTACAAGTTCATTTCCACCAAGTTTATATTTAGTACTCTAATTCTTTTTATCAATGTGTAAGACAGAGAATTTGTTGATTGAGATTTGAAGTTACCAGTTATTAGACCATTCAGCTACATGGTCAAGGTACTTTTGAAGGGTAGCTGCATTTCAGGTGGTATTAAATAGTTTAACATCATTGGCAAAGAGAATACAGTTGCTTATAATATGGTCACAAAGATTGTTTATGAAGAGTATGAAGAGTGTTGGTCCTAAAACAATGCCTTGAGGGACACCACGGCTAAAAGGAGCAGGATTAGATATGGCACTTCTTATTTTGACCATTTGGTTTCTGTTAGACGCAGTTATCCAATCATGCAGTGATCCAGAGATTCTATAGGATTTTAGTTTCAGAAGAAGTTTGTTGTGAAATACTGAAGAAGTTATTATCTCATAATTCCTTTTAGGTGTTTTCCTACCCTCAAAATTAAGACCCTTTGCACCAAGATTATCTTTTTTTAGCCATTTAGTCACCTATAGTGCTGCTTCTACTGTTTTTTAAAAAAACCAAATATGAAAAGTTTCTCAGGTGTAGAAACTTTTCTCTACAAACATATAAAGAAACCAGTGATAGGTTCTAAATCCCTAAATGCTACTGTTTTGCATTTGTATTTGCATATGCATAGAAGTGTCTGGGGCAGGTGCTGCCATTACTAGTTCCTAGAACCAGACCATGCAGGTAGCAACCCACCACTGAAAGAAACCATACTCAAAATTCATCTAATTTTACATCCTGGATGTTTCCTGAATTATTAAGACATGATGATGTCCTTTTCCATTGTTTCTCCACAGAAATTGGCATCTGATAGTATCATGTTTTTTATCTTTAATCATGATTTTTTTTATCTTCAAAGGAAAGGGCAAGATATATGAGAAATTCCAGAAGTCTATAGAATAGAGCATGGTGTGGATCAATACCCAGGACAACTTATTTCCCAACTATTATGACATTAATTCTCATCAGCTAGCCATACCCTTACTGGGATTTGATCCTGGGGCCTCTGCCTTGTAAGGCAGAGAATTAACCTCTAGGTCACCAGATCTGATCCCTTCAGCTTTGTACCGGGGAGGGGCTATATGTTTTTTCTGTTGGATCACCCTGGTATATAGAAGGAATGTCACAGCTCCTTTTTGCCTCTAGGCCCAACCCAAACCCCAGTAAGGATATGGCTAGCTGATGAGGCCAGAACAAGGCCAAAATAGCGCTATTGTCAGATGATTTCACCTAGTGGTTTCATATAGATATTAAACAGCAGGGGGGGAGAGGACTGGCCCCTGAGGAATCCCACAAAGGAAGGACCTAGGAGTCGAGCTCTGACCTCCCGCCAACAGTGACTGTGACCAAGCGGAGAGGTAGGAGGTGAACCACTAGAAAACAGTGCCTCCCACTCCTAACCCTTCCAGCCGGTGCAGAAGGATACCATGGTCAATTGTATCTAAAGCTGCTGATAGGTTAAGATAGAGGACTGACCCCTATCCTGGGCCCACAAGAGATCATCTGTCAGTGCGACCAAAGCAGTTTCCATACTGTATCCAGGCTTGAATCCTGACTATTAAGGGCCCAGATAATTAAGCTTCATCCAAGGACCATTGAAGCTGGAGCAACACCACCTTCTCAACAACCTTCCCTATAAAGCAAGGTTTGGAGACAGGATGATAGTTGTTTAGAACAACTGGGTCCAGGGAAGGCTTCTTGAGGAGGGGGCACAAAATTGCCTCCTTGCGGAAAGCCAGAATGAAAGCATTGATAATCTCCTGGACTCAGCTCCGTGTCACCTCCCTACTGGCCAAAACCAGCCAGGAGGGACATGGGTCCAATAAACAGGTGGTGGAGTTCACAGCTCCCATGGCCTTGCCCACTTTATCAGGCATCACCAGGTCAAACTCCTCTCATACAATAGGACTAAGACGAGCTTGGTCTTGACATACGGTACTCACACGGATACGATAGGCTCATTCTATGGGAATGCAATTATTCCTTCTGTTATAGAGACAATGCAAGATCTCTCCATCACATCCTCCACACACACACACACGGGTGAGATTTCTATCTTTCATGAACACTAACTAAAAGATTAGTAATTAGCAAACTATTATGGCATGTACATTTAATAAATAAGTATTGAGAACTGCTTGGGAAATTCTTCACTATGTTGTGACTAATTTTGTTAGCACCATAAAAAAGAAATTTGTTCTTTTTTAAAATAAACAAGCAAACAGGTAAAGGATCTACCACTATGTTAATCCTATGAAAAACGTTAAGGCATTAATTGATATCATCATAGCAAAATAAACACTAAAACTCAGGGTTTTAAAATTTATACAACTGAAAAAGATAATTAAAGAGTCATGGTTGTATTATACAAGGAACTCCATAGATTAAGTGTATCAAGTAGTTACCTATAATCACTGAGCAGTAAGATGGGTAACATATAAATTTAATAAATAAAATATAAAATATAAATAAATAATATTTATAGTATCTAAGGTTAAATCAGGTCAACTTCCTTTGGAACAATTTAAATATTCTTTGAAATGCATTTTAACCTTGGACAGTACATGAAAAATTGAAAGCCATCAATAAAACGGTTGGGCAATAATGCATATCACCAAGATACAGAGTAAGAAAAACACTCCCAATATGCTAGTAAAAACCTAAAGCAGAAATTTAATCCATTGAACTGGCAGAGCTCAATGTCCTGGTTCAAGTGCCTGTGAAAATATATGAAAAATATCCCACCAGATATCCAAGATAAGGGCAAGTACATTGCTTAATGTGTATGCTAAAATATTAACTCTGACAATTTCTGCCAAGAGGTTACAGAAAATAATATTGTTAATAATTCATCCATCTCAGTCTGGACTTTTAAAATTAAAATTATGAAGTTCTGTCTGTTTGATGATTGATATTTTGGACATTACAGCAGAAAGTATTAGGATCAGTTGTTTTAATCCCATTGAAAGCCTTTGTTTTATTTCTCAACCACAATGTACCATGATATAATGTCACAAGTCAAAGCTGCTCCTTGTCTCCTTCAATGTTTTATTTGGTTTCTTGAACCCTTAGCTTCTTTGACTCCATTAGATTGCTATATTAAGGTGTGGTGCCACTTGATACTGAATATATATCTATATGCACAATATCAGGCCATTTTGGATAATTATGTAGTCTTAGTCATTCACTAAGGATTAGTGAAGTTGCACAGTAATATACTTTCTACATTTATACTACTAAAATTATTGTTTTGTAACCCATTAAGTACCGTAAGTTATGAACAATGAATCAAAATAGAAGATTGACAGGGAAAGCCCATGTCAGAAGAATTCTCTCATTCTATTTATTTAGTTATTTACTTAAAAGAGTTGTATAGTCACCCATATTATATAAAATAAGTCTGTGTGGATAATCACATATAAACTAGTAACAATAAAATAAATAAGTAAGTAAGTAATTAAGTAAGTAAGAAGGTAAGTAAGTAAGTAAGTAAATAAGTAAGTAAACAAACAAACAAACAAACAAATAAATAAATAAATAAATAAAATTTGTATGCCGCCCCTCTCCATGGACTCGGAGCAGCTCACAACAATACAAAACATTCCAACAATTTTACTCACCTTGGAAGAATGGAAGGCTGAATCAACATAACTGGATTTGTGACGTACAGGTCTTTAAAAATGATAACTAACACCTTGAATTGAAACCAAAAACTGCAGGGCAACCAGAACAATAGATGTTGCCATTCTGGGTCACTGATCTAAGTAGTCTTTGAGGGACTACAGTGATCCCCCGATCATTGCGAGGGTTCCGTTCCAGGACCCCCCGCAATGAGCGGGTTTTCGCGAAGTAGCGCTGCGGAAGTAAAAACACCATCTGCGCATGCGCAGATGGTGTTTTTACTTCCCAGCAGCGAGGAGCCAAAGATTGGACAACTCCATCTGTCCGTCCAAGGAAAACTCCATCTGTCCGTCCATTACCCTGGGGGGGGAATTATTGACCCCCTCAGAGAGGGTCCGCAACTTGGGCGTCCTCCTCGATCCACAGCTCACATTAGAACAACATCTCGCAGCTGTGGCGAGGGGGACGTTTGCCCAGGTTCGCCTGGTGCACCAGTTGCGGCCCTATCTGGACCGGGACTCACTGCTCACAGTCACTCATGCCCTCATCACCTCGAGGTTTGACTACTGTAATGCTCTCTACATGGGGCTACCTTTGAAAAGTGTTCGGAAACTCCAGATCGTGCAGAATGCAGCTGCGAGAGCAGTCATGGGCTTACCCAGGTATGCCCATGTTTCACCATCACTCCGCAGTCTGCACTGGCTGCCGATCAGTTTCCGGTCACAATTCAAAGTGTTGGCTATGACCTTTAAAGCCCTTCATGGCACTGGACCAGAATATCTCCGAGACCGCCTCCTGCCGCACGAATCCCAGCGACCAATTAGGTCCCACAGAGTGGGCCTTCTCCGGGTCCCGTCAACTAAGCAATGTTGGTTGGCGGGCCCCAGGGGAAGAGCCTTCTCTGTGGCGGCACCGGCCCTCTGGAACCAACTCCCCCCGGAGATTAGAACTGCCCCTACTCTTCCTGCCTTCCGTAAACTTCTTAAAACCCACCTTTGCCGTCAGGCATGGGGGAATTGAAACATCCCCCCCTCTGGGCACGTTGAATTTATATATGGTATGCTTGTGTGTGAGTCTGTTAGTTTGTGGGGTTTTTTAAATCTTTAAAATTTTAAATTGTTGATTACTTATGATTTGTCTTTTTACATGTTGTGAGCCGCCCCGAGTCTTCGGAGAGGGGCGGCATACAAATCCAAGTAATAAATAATAAATAAATAAATAAATAAATTGGGGTTTCCCCGCCGCCCACGCAAACTCCTCGCTGCTGCCGCGCCCGCCGCTCGCCCGCCCTGAAAGGGAAAGCCCCCCCAGGCCGGCTCCGATCCCCCCAGGCCGGCTCCGATCCCCCAGGCTGGCTCCGATCATTTTAAAACAGGCGCGCCATTCTCCGCTGACTCCTGGTGAACTTCCCTGCTTTAGGAGTTAGCGGAGAACGGCGCACCTGTTTTAAAACGATTGGAGCCGGCCGCTCCGATCGTTTTAAAACAGGCGCGCCGTTCTCCGCTGACTCCTGGCGAACTTCCCCGCTTTAGGAGTCAGCGGAGAACGGCGCGCCTGTTTTAAAACGATCGGAGCCAGCCGGCTCCGATCGTTTTAAAACAGGCGCGCCGTTCTCCGCTGACTCCTGGCGAACTTCCCGGGCGAAGGGCTAAGGGCGGGCGAGCGGGTGCTGGGGGGGGCTTCGCCCTCCCGCCAGCAAGAGGGGGAAGACCCAGGGAAGCCGCCCAGCAGCTGATCTGCCCGGCGCCATCTACGCATGCGTGCCCATAGAAAAAAAGGGCACACATGCGCAGATGGTGTTTTGACTTCCGGGTTCAAAAATCGCAAATTACCCTGTTCACAATGGTCGGGGACGCAATAACCGGGGGATCACTGTATTTTCAAAGTAGTTAAATGTAGACTCTGTTGAAGTGGTCCAGGGCACAGCCTCATGTTTGTGCACCAGATGAGTTTGTGCAAAACTCCCATCTTTGGCTCTTCTTTAGCAGAACCCTAAATTGCATCCATCTCAATTCAGGGGAATGCTACTCCACCAAGGGTTAAAGATAGTAATTCTCTAGATCTAGAAGACCCAAGAACTAGAGACATTTCAAGTTGCTAAGATTGAATCAGCCCTAGTTTTTCCCCATTCAAACTTTCAAAGCCTCCAGGTAAGCATCTGAATGTTATCACCTTTCCAGCTTGGGTCATCAGGCATGTGTCAAGCCAGTGCAGAAGTTGGTGATAAATTAACAGCTTGCCTCATTATCTATAGAAGACCTGATGCTTAGGAAAACCTGCGAGGGGGGATTTCAGGAAGGAACAGATGCAGCCACAAAGAATTATTTTGAGGGGTTCAAAGATATTTTTTGCTCACCTACCGGGGCTGGAAGTAAAGGAAGGGCTGGCCATGCCTGCACAATATGAGTGGGCAACATGGCAAGTTCATGGGTGGGGGATAAGGGATGTGAACTTTCAACTGTGGGAAACTCAGATCCAGGTTTCCCTGTGTAGGTGTCAGGATGGTTCTGGAAATAAATTGGAACTTTGAGGAATACTTTGACTCGGATTCTGATTTAGTTCAGATGTTACCTGGAACCTTGACATAATGAAGATAATGCATGTAATAATGCATGGAATTCATGTAATTTACCTACTGGTTCACCGAGTAAATATGTGAGCATGTGCACACATTTGCTTTGCTCGTGCATGACTCATATGCACATGGCTTGCACACACTGCTTGAAATCATGGCAGCACTCAAAGACCACCCCTGGTGACAGGACTAGTGTGCTGAATTGTTGGATAGCTCAATTGAGGTGTGCCATGCAAATCAGCTGAGCTAAAAAAGGGGGGAATATAGGACAGGGAACAGTGAGGGCAGGAGGACAAGGCCAACCAGAAGTGGTATTGACTAGTGATGGGCGAACTGAACCCGCACAATTTTGCGGTGTTCAGTATGCTGAACACGAACATGAAATTTTTCCAAACTTCGGGCAAAGTTTGGGGTCATGTTCAGCATTCGGAGCATTGACGTCACCGGCAGGTTGCTAAGGACGCCAAGGTGATTCCATGGAATCCAGGAAGTGATCACCTTGGTGTCCTTAGCAATCTGCCGGTGACATCAAAGCTCTGCCCCCAGAATCTCTTCATGGGAGGGATTCCCTGTTCGGGTTCGAGTTTGGGTTCGGTTCGGGTTCAGCCGAATTTTGGGTAAAATTGGGCCAAACTTGTCAAACCCGAACACCGTTGGGTTCGCCCATCACTAGTATTGACCAGTTTTCTGAACTGGTCAAAATGGCCACTTCCAGTTTGCCTGAACCGGTCCGAACTGGTTGAATACCACTTCTGTAATGCACCCAGTGCCATCAAATAACCTTTTCCATAGGCTTCATATAGTTGTTAAATTAAAAGAGGTGGAAGAACTGAGCTCCGAAGAACACTCCCCTCACAAAAGTGCTTCAAGCTTGAAAAGAATTAGTCATGAAGGAAGGCAGAGAACAGTGCATCTCTCCTTTCAACCACCTAAGTCAAATTTATAAATATAAAGTGATTGATTGTATTGAGTGCCAACAAGAGATTCAAAAGGCCAAGATAGATTTACCATCCCCTTTTGAACCCTCCAGAAGTCATTTACAATAATAGCCATTGTCATCTTATAATCTGATCTATTTCATTTCAAATATAAAATGTCTTATCACCATCCCTTTCTAAAATTGTTAAAATGTGTCCAATAGATATGAAAATGGAACTTCTCTTCATCTATAAAAGCAAAGTGTTATTTCAAAACTATGCACAGCCCTCATTTTTAATTTCTCATAAAGCTATCACAGTTTTTGATGGTCTATGTCTAATGAAAATAGGTGTGCAACTTTCAACCGTCTCCTACTATTCTTCTGTATCTACTATAATAATAGTGATTACTTTTCTATTGTACGTCATACATTCTGGATCCCTTTACTACTTCTGAATTCATTTTTGTCTTCTCATTCTTGCCACCAAAAAGTCAATACTTCAGTGGCTTTCGGTTTACAAAATTGTTGATATTTACAACAGAACAATGCTTTGATTCAATGATCTGAAGACATAAAAAGTGTTCCTCTATCAGTTTATGTCTAAAAGCTAGAAAATAACACCTTTAAACTACAGTGTGATAAATTGAAGCTTTCTGAGACAGTCAAATTAATTCCACAATTGGGACAAGACATGATCAGTGTTGAGAGGAAAGGAGGAGATATAAAGTTTTACTTATGTGTGTTTGAATGAGGTTTCTTTACAATTACCCAATTCATACAACTATTGTCACTAAGCACAGTTTAAACTATTCAGTTGCATTAAACAATTTTAAGCTTAGTATACTTATTGAATTGTTGACTAAAGTAACTACTAACAAATTTTTTGAAATAGTCTCATTCAAGTATTAAATAAAATTTTGTGAAAGTTTTTTAACTTTATTAATTTTAATACATCATATTTAGAATTATGTGGCTATGTCTACTTGAGCCTCCCAAATCTGTAGTGATGCCATTGCTGTCTCAAAGGGACTGTACTTGATTTGAAATTTGTGAGCAATCTGGGGATCATCTTGAATTATCTTGTTTGGATAGCAGAGGAAACCTGTGGCCAAAGGAGCATTTGCATTGGTTTTGCCATTTCCTGGACCGTGAGTTGCTTCAGACATTCATTCATTCATGCCCACTTATGGTTGGATTATTGTAGTATGAGGTAGCGCGAAGTAGCTCTTTCATTTTCTTATTTAGTTATTTCAACCTCCTGTCAAATTTGTGCAAACATGTAATAGTAGAATATCTAGAAGGCTAAAACTGAGAGATAATTTTTCTTGGGTTGCTTGGAAGCATTTTAACTGAAACAAAATAAAATATTCCCTGCATCAGTTACAAAAAGAATGAGCAAATTATTAAATCATTTTCAATGATTCAGAAAGATATCAGTGGAAAACAACAATAACCAGATTTGGGTGGGTGGAACATAACTTAAAACACAGAAATAATTATTTGTAGCTTTCTAAACTTATTATTATTTTTGTTTCAAAATCTGGACCTTCACTTCTGTAAAGAAATGTTTCCAAACATCCTGAAAAGAAGACCAGCATGTAATTGAGACATTTATTAAAGTTCTTGGACCATTTTCCACTTTCTGACAGCTGGCAATAACACAGGGCTCTTCATCAAGAAATTTTTCTTCAGCGAAAAATGTCAGAGGTATCTAGTAGCAAGGATGACAGTATGACTGAAACTGAATTTCAGTAAACTCACCCTTAGGGCCATTAGGATAAATGAGAATGACATTTCTCTTCGTTACCACAATCACTGACCCACTATATTTAAAGTTACTGTTCTATCATTAAAACAAGAGTTAATGTAATATTGCAGTTATTCACTTTGGATGCAACTCCCTCCCACGAAAAAGACTGAAAATGTGGGTGCATCTTATATTCCAAATGTAGCTTCCCCCTCCCCCCAGCTCTAACAAGGTGTTAACGATCTTCTCGGTTCTTCCTGGCTTGCAGGATGGATTTTTCTGCTACTCCTTCCCAAAAATATTTTTTCAACCCTAACAAGGTGCTAATGATATTCCCAGCTTGCAGAATTTTTTCATTGCTACTTTGAAGAAGGGTTTTTTTTCCAGCCCTAAGTCTTTGCAGTATTGTTTTCATTGCTTCTCCCCGAAGAAGATTTTTTTCAGCCCTAACCAGGGGATAAAATAATGTGCTGAAGCTGACCAGACTAAGGACAGTAGCCAGATAACCTGGCAATTAGTTCCCCCCCCCGTATTTTCCATCCCCAAAAGTAAGGTGTGTCTTATACTTCAGAAATGTGATATATAATGAGTGATTATGTATGTACAACGTAGAAAAATAGAAACATAGAAGATTGACGGCAGAAAAAGACCTCATGGTCCATCTAGTCTGCCCTGATACTATTTTCTGTATTTTATTTTAGGATGGATATATGTTTATCCCACGCATGTTTAAATTCAGTTACTGTGGATTTACTAACCACGTCTGCTGGAAGTTTGTTACAACATCTACTACTCTTTCAGAAAAATAATATTTTCTCACATAGGTCTTCAAACTTGGCAACTTTAAGACTTGTGGATTTCAACTCCCAGAATTTTCTAGCAAACATAGCTGGCTGGAGAATTCTGGGAGTTGAAGTTCACAAGTCTTAAAGTTGCCAAGTTTGAGGACCCCAATGTACAAAAATAGAATACTGTCAAATAGTGTTGTAATGTTTATAAGCCTTCTCAGTCACTGAGGAAAACAAATTTACAGTCATTTAAGTATTGTATACTGCTTCTATATAAATGCGTACTTGGTTACCTATTAAAATGCACTTTTTGAAATTAAAGTAAGTACTAATCAATAACATCATTCAAGCCATATATCAGGTAAGGAATAATATACATTGGAGAAATACTCTTTAATTTAGGTGTTTTGGTGTCTGCAGAAGCTTCAGACATAGTAATAGTAAACGTTCTGTAGCAAAAATTTTAGTTGAATATGTTTCTAGAATTTTAAATGAGAGAGGCATCTTATAAATTACAATGCAACTGAGATGCAGTGTTTAAATATGCAATGTGAGTACAAAAGAGTATAATAAAATCTTTAAAATAAGAGGCTGCCAAGGATGGCAGATCTTTGCATTTTATTTTATTTAGAAGAGAGATGAAATTTGTTTTGCCCAATCATCTTTCAATATAATAAGGCAATGAAAAAAAAAGGGCTTCATATGTCCCGGCCTAGAGCTATAAGAAAAAAACAATCTTAAATTGTAGGTCAGCATGAGTACTTTTTCTCCTTGTTTCATATAAAAATATTGACAATTCTTCTAGGTGAAAGTATTCTTAGTCTAAATGGAGTTTATGTCTTCTGTATGTATAATTTCATCCAATCCTATTGTTTCTTCTTTGGCTCTGTGTTCTATTCATTTTTAATCCTAATTTTATATTTTGATCCTGATGCCATTTTTTTTCTATTCCAATAATAAAATAAATATTTCCGAAGGCCCTGAAATCTGTACTATACCTTCTTATCCAAATCTCTTCCCCCTCCCTCTACAATAATAAAATTAACTTTCTATTGCTCTAAAGTCAATGGGCCTTAAACTTATTTAATGGATATAAGGTTGTCATCTGATTTCACTTAGTTCAAAATAAATACATATTGCAGCTAGAAATTCTCACCAAAGTGAATTGAAATAATTTTTACTGGTTTACTGAAGGATGAAAGTTCTCTTCAGATTTTTTTTTAAACTATGTGAAGGGGGGGGGGCTAGGAATGTATGCCCCAAGCCCAAACTCAGCCTATCCAACTTCCTCATGTGGATGGAAATAAAGAGGGAAAGCCAAGTATAATTGCATTCAGCTGAATGAAGATACAGAAAATTGCACAAATGGAAATGCTGGCTGTGCAGCATTCCTGATCATATAAATCATTGTTACTATGTTGAGTTAAATGAGGTGCAGATTGATTGCAAAATCCACAAGAAGGTAGAACAAGAGCTTTCAAACTTTCTTTCATACTACCTATACCGGTATATTACCTATCTACATACATACATACATACATACATACATACATACATACATACATACATACATACACACACACACACACACACATACATGTGTTCATATACATACATACATACATACATACATACATACATACATGTGTTCATATGTACATGTCCACACATAGTCATTGAAGAGATTTATAATATCTTTCTCCATTCTAGTAGGGATTGCAAATTCTTTTTCCAGAGAATATTCACAGAAGGTTCTAATTGAAATCAGTCTGAGATTTTTCTCCAGTGCTGGAAAAAATGAAAGAAAATACTAAGGATCACAAACTATTGTTCCAAAATCATGGCATATACAATAGAGAAAAAAATTGTTTCCTGCTTTGGTGAATATTGTATGAAGACAGATAAGGCCCAAAACCATTAAAAACAGAGTCAAGTACATTTGTACAATTTGGCCAAGCTCACCAAACATTGACAAGCATATTTTCAAGCCACTACTAGAATTAACACATCTATTTTGTGTGTAAAAAAATAATCCTAAAATCATGGAAAAGTTTGCCTGAAATTTTTGGACCCTTTTACCTCAAGGACATCATCAGTCACATCAACCCTGAAAACTGAAACATTACTAAAGCAACTGAGGTTTCCCTGGACATAAAGGAAGGTTTTCATATAAGAAATATATAAAAGAAATATATAAAAGCAGGAAGGGATTGAGACAGATTTAAATTTCCATACTATAACTTAGACCATACTAAACTCTTATGAAAATGGAACTTAATCTATCAGAATTGTATATACTGTCCACCTTCCCTGAAAGAGAAAGAGAGAAAATATTATTTCATTGTGTCAGCAGGGGACTGAGCTCAGAGACTAAACATTCCCTTCCAGTGTTCATTCTCTCATCCAGTTAGCTTCATGATGCTCTAAACTGAGTACTTTAAATATATTTGATAAATGCAATTTTGAGGAAATGAATATCACTTTTACCTCATTCTGTAATCTTGAACTACTTGTGAATTTTTTTCCAAATAAAATACAGTTGTCCTTGTATTATCAAGAAACTAATTGCCAAGGGCACCTATTTGTAGAATGAATAGAATTTTATTTGTCAACCTAAATACGTGACATTCAGTCACTAAAACCTTACAAATATCTCAAAGATCTATCATTCATGACAAATGAAGCAGTAGTGATGAGGAATACTACTTTCAATTTTAAATAATGGCCAATTATAATCGTATAATATTCTTTTCAGCAGTCATGTCTAATTATGATATTACTGAAACTTGTGTAATGCTAAGCTAACAGAAAGAGCCTAATGGGCTTCTATTGGAATTTTTCCATTAAATTAACATTATGGACTTTTAATGAATATCTTAATTAGAGGTTGTTATTAACAGGGATGGTGCATACCTAAAGTTGGTCTCCATGTGAGCCGAATGCTTCATTAAGCATGATCTCACATACCTGCCTCCCAGCTGCGTGTCAACAGCTCTGCCTATGCTGCTCAAGGAGGTAGCCGGGCTGGTGGTGGGGTTGCCCAGACTTATTGTCTTGGGGGACTTTAACCTGCCATCGCTCGATGAAATCTCTGGGCTAGCGCAGGAGTTCATGGCCACCATGACAGCCATGGACCTGACTCAAGTAGTACAGGGTCCGACTCACAAGGGGGGGGCACACACCCGACATGCTATTCCTCTCTGAGCAATTGAGTAATGGTCTGAGACTAAGGAGCTTAGAAGTGTTGCCTTTGTCATGGACAGACCATTTTCTATTACGGGTTGACTTTCTGGCTCCAAACCTTCCCCGCAGGGAGGCGGAACCGACTAGGTGGTCCCACCCCAGATGCCTGATGGATCCAGAGGGCTTTCAGAGGGTGCTTGGGGTTATTCCAGATGCACTCGTCCACAGTTCGGCAGAGTCTCTTGCTGAGGCCGGGAACAAGGCTGCAGCGGAGGCCCTTGACCGGATTGCGCCGTTGCGACCTGTCCGCGGCACTAGATCCCGTAGAGCTCCATGGTTCAACAAGGAGCTCCGGGAGTTGAAACACCAGAAGAGACGTCTAGAGAAGCAATGGAGGAAGAGTAAGTCCGAATCCGATCAAACACTTGCAAGAGCTCATAATAAGACCTACAAAGTGGCGCTCAAGGTGGCAAGATGCGTGCATCATGCCACCTTGATTGCATCAGCGGAATCTCGCCCGGCCACTCTGTTTAGGGTGACCCACTCCCTTCTCAACCAGGGGGGAGTTGGACAGCCCTTGCAGAGTAGTGCCGAGGACTTTAACACATTTTTTGCTGATAAAGTCGCTTGGATCCGGGCAGACTTCGACTCCGATTAGATGACAGAGTTGACTGACAATGAGTCATTTGAGGTGACTGGGGCCCATACTTGTCCATCTGTCTGAGAAGAGTTTGATCTGGTGACACCTGATGAAGTGAACAAGGCCATTGGAGCTGTGAGTTCCACCACTTGTTTACTGGATCCACGTCCCTCCTGGCTGGTTTCGGCCAGCAGGGAGGTGACACAGAGCTGGGTCCAGGAGATTGTCAATGCTTCTTTGGGGAGGGGACAGACATCAAGGCATTACAAACTCAGGCAAAAACTCAAAGCGACACAAACAAAGAAGAAATGAAAACTTACCTACAAGAACTGAGGCAAGAGATGAAGGAGATGAAAGACGAAATTAAAAAAGAAATTGCAGAACTCAGAACTGAATTAACTGAAGTAAAAGGGAATGTTGTCGAAATGGACGGAAATGGACGGAAATATAAAAGTCATCCAACAAAAACTACAAGACAGCGAAAAGAGAATACAAGTGACAGAAGAAAAAATCCAAGATGTGGGACAGAGAGTAGAAGAATACGAAGACCGCAACTATGCAGCCCGCAGAGACTTTCATATAGCAATAACCAATCTAGAACTTCACTCCGCACTACATGGTTTGAGGTTCCAAAACATTGAAGAAGAAAAAGACCCAGCCATTCTTAATAACTATCATCCAGTCTCCAACCTTCCCTTTATGGGGAAGGTTGTTGAGAAGGTGGTGGCGCTCCAGCTCCAATGGTCCTTGGAAGAAGCCTATTATCTAGTTCCCCAGTAGTCAGGATTGAGTCCCAGCTACAGCAGAGAAACGGCTTTGGTCGCTGTGATGGATGATCTCTGGGTGGCCTGGGACAGGGGTTTGTCCTCTGTCCTGGTGCTTCTTGCAGTGGTTCTCCTCCTACCTCTCCAGTCGGTTGCAGTCGGTGTTAGTGAGGGGTCAGAGGTCGACCTCTAGGCTTCTCCCTTGTGGGGTGCCTCAAGGGTCAGTCTTCTCCCCCCTGCTATTTAATATCTACATGAAACTACTGGGTGAGATCATCCAAGGGCATGGGGTGAGGTATCATTAGTACGCTGATGATACCCAGTTGTACATCTCCACCCCATGTCAAGTAAACGAAGCAGTGGAAGTGATGTGCCAGTGCCTGGAGGCTTTGGAGTCTGGATGGGTGTCAACAGACTCAAACTCAACCCTGATAAGACGGAGTGGCTGTGGGTTTTGCCTCCCAAGGACACTTCCATCTGTACGTCCATTACCCTGGGAAGGGGGAACTGTTGAGACCCTCAGAGAGGGTACGCAACTTGGGCATCCTCCTAAGTCCACATTAGGGAACCATCTTTCAGCTGTGGCAAGGGGGGCATTTGCCCGGGTTCGCCTGGTGCACCAGTTGCGGCCCTATTTGGACCGGGAGTCACTGCTCACAGTCACTCATGCCCTCATCACCTCGAGGTTCGACTACTGTAACGCTCTCTACATGGGGCTACCTTTGAAGAGTGTTCGGAAACTTCAGATCATGCAGAATGCAGCTGCGAGAGCAATCATGGGCTTATCTAGGTATGCCCATGTTACACCAACACTCCGCAGTCTGCATTGGTTGCCGATCAGTTTCTGGTCACAATTCAAAGTGTTGGTTATAACCTATAAAGCCTTTCACGGCATTGGACCAGAATATCTCCGGGACCACCTTCTGCTGCACGAATCCCAGCGACCAGTTAGGTCCCACAGAGCGGGCCTTCTCCGGGTCCCATTGACTAAACAATGTCGTCTGGAGGGACCCAGGGGGAGAGCCTTCTCTGTGATGGCCCCGACCCTCTGGAACCAGCTCCCTCAATGACATGAAATGAAATGAACACTCATTGTGGGCATGATCAAAATGTTTGAGCCAACTTAAAAGTATAAAAATGATAAAGACAAATAGTATACAAATTAAGGATATGCATAATGTTATTTAATTGAGCAGACACATATCGGTCTAAAACAATGATGGGAAACCTATGGCATGGGTGCCACAGGTGGCAGGCGGAGCCATATCTGCTGGCACATGAGGCATTGCTCTAGATCAGCTCCAACCTGCATGTATGTGCCGGCCAGCCGATTTTGGGCTGGCACAGAGGCTCTGGATGTGCATTTTTGGCTTCCAGGGAGCTTCCAAGGGGATGGGGGAGGGCATAGTAGGGAAGCCTTTGAAGCCTTTGGATGGTGAAACACGAGCCTATTGGGCCCACCAGAAATTGGTAAACAGGCCCCCAGAGGGCTTCCAGGAGATAGGGGAAGCTGTTTTCACTCTCCCTAAGCACTGAGTTACGGGCGTGGGCACTCAAGCATGTGTGAAAGCATGCACACACACACTTTTGGCACCTGGGGGGGGGGAAGGTTCTCCATCACTGGTCTAAAATATCTGTTTCATGAATGCCTCTTTTGCTTTCTTAAAATTAACAAAGTCTTACTAGTCTAATCAGAACATTTCTTCTGGCTTCCTTGGGGGGGGGGGCGGAGGGGAGTGGAAATGGTCCAGTGCAGCATTTGACACAACTTTATGTTTAAACTATATTCTGTCTGTTTTTAGTCAGTTATGCTATTCTTTAATTAGAATAAACAATGTCAATGCTGGTGATGAAGTTTTTTTCACTTTCCATAACAATTTATATTTCCAACCATAATTGCACAATAAGCATCATTTCAATGAAAGCAGGTGCATAGGAAAGTCATGATATTCAAAATTTTACAATTGAAAGGATACCACTTCAGAAAAAATGAGGAGGAGGAGGAAAAGAAAGAAAGAAAGAAAGAAAGAAAGAAAGAAAGAAAGAATATTGTCTAATACCTCAGGTATGGTATATGGCTCTTTGAGATCTTCAGATTTTTTCCTGCTTTGCAATACTATCTATTTATTTACTTATTTATTTATTTACTTATTTATTTATTTATTTATTTATTTGTTTGTTTGTTTGTTTGTTTGTTTGTTTATTTATTTATTTATTTATTTATTTATTTATTTATGTGTGCTGCCCCTCTCAGTAGATTTGGGGCGGCTAACAACAATAATGAAACAACATATAACTAATCTAATATTTAAAATAATTAAAAGACCCTTATTAAAAACTGAACATACACATAAACATACCACGCATAAACTGTATAGGCCTAGGGGGAAGGAATATCTCAATTCCCCCATGCCTGACGACAGAGGTGGGTTTTAAGGAGCTTACGAAAGGCAACGAGAGTGGGGGCAATTCTGATACAACCAGAAAAAAATTCTTTCTATAGTATGTTCCTTTTAAATCCATATTTAATTGCTCTCAGACTGCCATCCTGTACCCTGTAGTCAAAAATAATTTTAAGGACTTCAGCCAAAAGTTGCTTCTAAAAATATTACTGGAAATAATTCATTCCATTCCATTCTAATATGCTTTTGTTCATTTGACTAGTCACCATGTAGGTGGTAACTTCAAGTTGGATCATTTTCTGCTGGATATAAAGACCTATGTTGAGATAGAATCAAGTATGTGCCTTAGCTAAGATAGGACTATGCTGGACTGGAAAGGAAAATCATCTAAAAACCTTTTTCAAAAGTTTCCTTATTATGAGAAAATACCTTAGTCAGTCTCAATCCTCTGATGTCCCCTAGTCAGTCTAGACTGGCTAGTTGGGGATTTTTTAGCTCTTCCATTGGACTCCTTCCTACAATCTAGCTTCAAAAAATTAAAGGAAATGTGCTGCAAATCCTCTTCCCCAAAGCTCCAAAATACAGAATGAAATCCTTATGACAGTCACTACTATGTAACTATGAACATCTGGAGGAGTTTAATGTGAAATTCTCTTATAAAATCCAAGCAACCAATCTATAGATACTATATGAAATGATACAATCTATAGATACTATATGAAATGATATTGAGAAAATGGAATAAAGGAGAAACAATGTAAGAAAATACCACAGAATCAGAAATTTCATAAACCTCTTTCCTAACTATCCCTGACAGAATTATAAACACACACTCTGGTTGTCTTCAGTTCTGCCTTAAATTTGGAGAAATATTTGGAGAAATAAAAGCTGAGTCCTATCTATTTAGATCTGTCACCATGGGGTCCATTTGTTACTTAGTTTAGGTGTCATATTACAACAAGGAGTTTATTACAACATAGCAGAACAGAACTAAATAAAACTTAATGCAAAGGTTGGAATAAATAATGTTTCTAAGCTTTCTTTAAAAAATAATTGTGGGCCCTTTTAACTATCTTTGGATAGCATGTCTAATCAAGCTGCCCTAATGGAAATGGCTATTGAGAAAAGCAATTACAAATTGTTTAGATTTCTCTGGCCATTTCCAAAAGGATTGATTTTTCAAGGACATGTACAGAGGAAAACGTGGGATTCCAGCAGATATCCAGGAGATAGGAGTAATTATTCAGTCATAAGAAACAGATACATTAAAGTGTATACAATAATGTTTACTTTAGAAATAGCACAGTCAAGTTAAACAATCCAGTCAAACACATTCAAATCAGTCAATACCTCTCAATACAATAATAATATTACAAGCCTGTCTTTGACTTACATATCAGGCATATATTACAGCTTACAAATACGTTAATCTATCATCAAATACACAGAGTTTACTACAGCAGTCACAGTGAATCAGCAGAAAGAACAGAGAGAGCGGAGAGGAAGAGTCATGCTTCTGTCTCCCTCTTATGGCAATTTGCAACACTGCTTGTATTGCTTGTATCTGTTGCTTGTATCCTAAGATTTTTATTAATATTGATTGTTTCTTCATTGCTTATTTGACCCCTATGACAATCATTAAGTGTTGTACCACATGATTCTTGACAAATCTACATTTTCTTTTATGTACACTGAGAGCATGTGCATCAATGGATTCCTTGTGTGTCCAATCACACTTGGCCAATAAAGAATTCTATTCTATTCTATTCTGTTCTGTTCTGTTCTGTTCTACCTCTTAAAGCTATAGTATTTCAATACAAACAAACATTCATTGTTAGCTTGTTTATATATTGCAAACCCAACTGTTTTGAACATAGTACTAACATAGATATGTCCAGAAATCCTATATGCATTTATTTCTATTGCAGATGTGTCTCCAAAATTATGCAATACTTTTCACCATGTATCTTATTTACCATTGGGATAATTAAGAGGTATAACAATAAATAAAGACATACGAACACCCTTGGGCATTCCCCTCTACTTTCCCATAAATGGAAGATACCAAAGCTAGAAGAGACTTATGTCTATTTATTAGAGGAAGAGGATTCCATACCTTCCATCCACTCACTATAAAGACAGAAAGCCAATATTTTTTTTCTTAGTCCAACCTGTTATTGCTGGAAAATGGATGAGGGAGTGGGGTATATGCTCTCTGGGGCTCCTGAAGAAAAGTTAGGCTATCAAACAATAAATCACACAAACAAATCAAGACTCAGAGAAGCAGGGGCTATATTATGGAATCTCATTTTCTTAGTATGATACTTGGCTTTTGGCACCTTAGGCATCTATTACTAAATAGCTTTCTTATACTTTTACATGTATGATCCGTGGATACAAATTCCAGTGAATGTACTGGAGGTTGCCGATGAAAATAATTTCAACTTTCTTTTCATACTCTGCTTCTCAAGTTTATATGGCCTTCTATTCTAGATAGTTAGGCACACTTTTAAAGAACATATTAGTTAACAGTTAACCACTATTTTTATTTGCTGGAATGCTCACAGTTGCTACATGGTGTTATGGTTAGCTCTGGCCCTGCTCCTGCCCCAAGGACTGTGGATGTGGGGGAGACATCCACATGCTGCAGGCCTGTTTTGCCCCCCCCCCCATTGGAATCTGCTGATGAAGGCTCCTCTGACCAAGAAGACATGAGTGACAGGGAAGAGGAGAGTGGGGCAGACAGCTCAGAAGGAGATCAATTATCTAGCTCCTCCTTGGATTCAGAACAAGAGTTAATGATACAGCCACGCATGCGGAGAGTGATGCATAGGCAACAACAACTGAGAGATTATTATCAAAGAAAATGAGGCCTCCTGTGGTTGGGTAGGGCTGTGGTAATTAGTGAGGCTGCTATAAATAGCAGCCTGTGGGTTTGGCCATTGTGGAGGATTATCTGATTGTTGTGTTTCGTGACTGCTTTACTGACTTTGACCTTTTGTGTGCTGATTTTTCCCCACTTTGAAACTAAACCAGAGCAAAGTGTGTTTCACTTTGTGAAAGAAGGACTGTGAATTGCCTCACAGCTGCAATCTAAGTTTGTTTGGAGACGAGTGCTCTTTGCTATACCAAAAGAGGGCTTGGTTTAAGTGAATTTTCATTATAAAGAACATTGTTTTGAATTTTCAAACGTGTGTGTGTCTGAAATTTGTACCTGTGAATTTTTGGGAGGATTCTACCAGAGAGCCCGACAGAACACATAGAATGTGGAAACATTGATAGAGTTAAATATAAACTAGAAACTTTAAATGCGGGATAAAAACTTTCCTTCACAAATTGCTAGAAGAAAACATAGCAAAGATAATGTAACAGACATGATTGTCAAATTATGCACATAATATATAATCAGTGAACAAAATAGCCCATCACCTTTGCTTTTTGCCCCTGAAATCAGGAGTTTCAGAAACCAGGAATTTTAGAAATCAGGACTTTTAGAATATAACCTCATATGCATTTACCTTGAAGTATGTCCTTTGAAAATGATTGGGATCACAGGCTCTTGATTTTGAAAGTTTTGTTTCCTAGGTCACTGGACAATCTTTTTTTTTTACCCCTTTGAAATTTATTCATTCATAGAGACAGTTGTCAAAATATAGGCAAAAGTAAACAAATACATGGCATAGATTAAGTAATTCTAGATTAAAGTGCAGATGATGACCATATAATGAATATGAATATTATAGTTCAGAATAACCTCATAAAATATGTAATTTATTCCTCAAATGAGGCAAAACTTGTGGTTTCAGCCACAACAGATTTTCCCTTTACATCTATTTTTAAAGCATTATGTTTCACCATATTTATATGAGCAAAGACCAGTCTCAAAGGGACACTTTGAAAAGTTACAGAATAGGAACGGCCAACCTAAATCAAATTTTTTAGGCTGGCTTTAACCATAAGAAGAATTAAAGCATCAATCTATCCAATGTATATAATTATGTGCATTCTGCATCATCTTTGCTATTAGCTCAGCATCATTCAACAGAGTAGTTGAAGAATAAAACATGCACGACCTTTCCAAGACAAGCTTATTCATCTGGCCTTTTCTAAAAATGACAAAAACATCTGTCCAAATTAATGTTTTTTTTAAAGTATGCTTACCTCTGTGGAAGAAGCAGGTTGCTGTTCATGTACTACACATACAGTATACGATGGGATCTCAAAATCTGATTAGAATGTGTTAATGGATGCTGTATTTCACATGCATGGTGAAGTGGGTGAGTGAACAGAATCTAATACCTGTGATAATTTTTTCAAGTGTTACTTAGCCGGAAGAAAAAATTATGGAGCTAAGAAAGATGAATAGTTTTTATTTTATCTTGGTTATGCTTTTAGTCAAAGTAAGATTTTTTATCGTCAGATATAGTCCACTGAAAAGTTAGGCTTTTATATCGGTTTTTTTTACATCTAGTTGTTTTCAACAATAACAAAAAATCCCTTTGAAACTCATGAGAGAACTATTTGAAAATAGAGTCATGGCAACTGGATTTATATTTCATGTTGGTTTGAAACATTTCGCTGTTCATCCAAGCAGCTTTCTCAATCAGATCAAGTTAGTTAGCCAGATAAAGCTGTTTGGTTGAGCGGTGAAACGTCTCAAACCAACAAGAAATATACAGTTCAATTGCCTTGACTCAACTTTCAGACAAGTTTAGCTGGATGTCTAAGAATCTTCATCGTCATAAGAGAATCCTTTGCCTAAATTAATTAATTAATGAAAGTTATTTCTATCTTTAATTAAATCTCAGTTTTCTCCTTCATAGGGGAAATCCTTTCTTTATATTTTGGAAGACATGCTACTGTTAGAAGAAGGAATAAAAAAAGATTTGAGTCCCTTCTCAGCATTTTGACAGTATAGTTTTAAAGAACAAGGTTGAGATAATCTCCCCTTCTTAGAAACATTTTGTCCCTTAAAGGTACCAAAGCTTTCTTTTCATAGGAGTGAGTCCCTTAAATTACCTCCAAATAAATAAATACTATAATTCCCAAATAAGCAGATATCCTCTTCACACACACACACACCAAAATTTCCAACATGTTAAAAACAGGCCATCCCATCTCACTATATGACTATGTATCATGTACCACAAGCAATAGAGAAAATTATAAGATGTTTGTCTACCTTATGCTTGCAAGGATTGTTCACACCACATCTTTCAATGTGCTTTCTAGAATATTGTTTTGAATTTGTTTTTGTTGGCTGCCTGGAAGCATGCAATCAAGATGAGAAAATTTAATAAACAAATAATTATTGTGAGTTTAAGCAAAATTGGGGAAATCACATTGCTATATCCATGTGCATTTCATGGGAAGTGTGCATTAAAAAAAGGACAATAAAACTCCCTACAAAGGTTTCTATACTTAATGAAGCCATAACAGCAGTTTTTGGAATTAAGCAGATTTATGATTTAATTTTATAGACAAATCTCCTACCAACCTGTGATGAGATCCTTGTTGTGTTTTTATGCAGTATTCCCAGCGGAGTGATTAGAAACTTAATCAAAGAACTGAACTAATTTGCTCATGTTAATCCCTCTAATATTTGGAATACAAACTTGTGACTGGACAATTAAAAATATATAGTAAATAAAGAAATGGATATTTTCATGTTCCTGATTATTTGTCAATGCTTTATGTCCTTTAGCTTATGTCAGTAACCATTGGGAAACTAAAAAGTGATGAGAGAATTGAGAAAACTCCACTCTGTCAACTTGAAATGAGTAGCAGTCCTGTCAAGTATTAAGTTGCAGCCAAACCAAGCAAACCTATCACTCCTGTCTGCAGTTTAATTTCTTGGTCATAGATTTTAGTCTCTAAAAACTACTTTTCTATTCCATGTCTTTACTGCCAAGAAATCATAGCAAATCCATTGTTTCATCTATGATGACATTTTCCTTCAATCTATTATTTCTTGGCTCTTACTTTTTTGAATGACATTTTTCAACTGCTATTTTCAGCCCCATTAATTCATCCGCTCGATTTAGTTCTATTAATGCAATCAAGGGCAGAACCAAAAAAATTATCAAAGAATTCACAGTGCAGATTGTGCAAAGAAGCAGAATGGTAGATTATATTCTGGGTTGGTGCAAGAAGATTGCACCAACTGTTTAAAAACATTGACACAATTGCCAAAGTAATTCACTGATATATCTGTAAAAACTATTTGCCAATACAGTACTTAAATTTTAAAAAAAGGTAGTAACATACAAATGAAAAGTTAATAAAAATGAGCAGTTTAAAATATTGTGTGATTTAAAAATCTAAACTGAGGCAAACCAAATTTAACTGTGATTGAAAACAAGAAAGTGTGGATAATTGATGTGGCAAATTCAGAAGATAATAGAAGAAATAATAGAATAAACATAATAAAGTGGAGATCAGAAAGTATTAAAGCTGAAAATTGAAATTATGGAATAAACTGGCTATGGCTGTACCAATGGTTATCAGCTCACTGAGTACTGTACAAAAAAAGCATGGACAGCACTTAGAAAATATGCAAAAATTATATTTGTCAATTGCAAAATGCCACAGTGTTTGGATCCATATATATATGTAGTGTGTGTATATATAACAAAATAACTGGAGAAGAAGAAGAGGAGGAAGAGGAGGAAGAGGAAGAGGAGGAGGAGGAAGAGTTATTGGAATGAAAGTTTATTCGTTGGCATTGCTATTCTGGGTGAAGCAAGGATTCATGGAAAACAATAGAAAATAATTATGAAATATTGGAATATTGGAGCTTGTTAATTGTAGTTGGGAAAAGAGATCTGTTGCTATTAAGCAATATACAAAGCACTTTCTCAATATCTTGAAATTTATTTACTATACACCCTACTTTTACAAAAAAAAAAAATCCCCACCATATAAGTGGATAAAAATACCAAATCCAGCCTAAATAACTATGCAACAAACCATAATAATAACCAAACAAAAAAAAGCAAGTAGTAGTAATAATTATTGCAATCCCAAAACAAGTGGAACACAACTTAAACACAATTAGCATTGACAAATTCAGCATTAGTCAATTGCAAAAATCAGCTTTGCTTGGAACAAATTATATCTTGCAACAATATGTGTTAAACCATCAAATTTCCACATCCCAGTTCCTGGGGAAGAGCTCAATAGGTGAACAAAATTGCCAAATCCAGTCTGAACATCTGGCTGACTGTGCAACAAGCCATAATAATAAGAGGAAGAAATTGAGAGGTCTGATGTACATTTTGGTCTTTAATTTTCTTTCCACATTTCCTAATTACAAGGAACATTGAATTTAGCTTTTTTTAAAAAAAAAAAACCAAACCTGTAGTTGATTTGTTAGAATGTTCTTATACTTTAAATGAAAAATGTGGGTTAGACAGCAATCCACCAGATGGATGCAAAACTGGCTGACCAACTGCACTTAACATGTAGTCCTCACTGGAACTGCATCTGCATGCAGTGGACTACCCCAAAGCTCTGTTTTAGGCCCAGTACTCTTCAATGTCTTCATCAATTACTTGGATGAGGGGATAGATAGGAAACTCATCAATTTTTCAGATGATACCAAACTGGCAATAATAGCCAACACTCCAGAAGATAGGCTCATTTACATCATTATGTAAATTTGTCGCCTTAAAAGCATAAAGAAAATCCTGAATTACAGGAAGGTATTAATTAGAATGCAAAATGGTTATTTCTTCCATTTCCACTATATCTCAAGATAATACTTATACTCCAGCTATTTTGTTAATGATACATTTCCTATCTGTTGGAGAAGGAATATGAGAATACCTGGAGAATTGAAATCTACCTCTAACAAAGTCCAGTGAAACAGCTTTTTATAACTATATCAATAAAAACTAAATTTTTACAGAATCAGCATATTGTCCCAATATTCTGTGTCCCCCTTTTACCAACCTCAGAAGAATAGATGGCTTAGTCAACCTTGAGCCAGTCAGGATTGAACTGCTGGCAGTCAACAGAGATAGCCTACAATATTACATTCTCAGCACAGTGCCACATGTTCAGCTCAGATAATGATAAAGTTTTCCCCTTTCCAATCTTGTCTAACACTAGGGGCTGATGTTCATTCCCATTTCTTAGCTGAGGGATCCAGTGTTGTCTGAACACATTTCTTTGGTCATGTGGCACATTTTCATGTTTTGAAATGGTGAGGTGGCCAGGAGCTGGAGCAATAGGAGCTCAATTTGTCTCAGCATCTTTAACTGCTGAACCATCATGCTCCTTATAGAATAGAGAGATATATCTACCATGTTGAGAGTCAGAGTGCTTAGAAGGCAAAGCGAGCAATCTTGGAACAAGGAAAAGGTAAAGGGATTATCCCCTATGTTTCTATGTGGTCCACATAGGTCAGAAGGTGAGATAGTGAAAATGTAGTGCAACTAAAGCATTACTTCCAAAGCACTGAGATGTAATTAGCCAGCATTATTTATTTTTTAAAAGTACTACTTTTATTTTTGAAGAAAGAAAAAGAAGAAGAGGATACAGAAGGGAAAAAAGGAAGTGAAAAGAGAAATGAAATAGAAACACACACACTGCAAAACTTTTACAGAACTGATTAGTCTAATACATGTTCCATCTGTGTATGATTGTTGTAAGAAAAATCTTTGTCATCTACATCATTTTGTCTGTAGCTATAGTCCATGTTCTGCCTGACTGGCTCAGGCAATGCGTAATAGTCCAAGGAAAAGAAATCAAACACACACGTGCTCTGCTAATCAGCAAACTTGTATTAAATAAACAAAAAAGGGTTACTCAAAACAGTTCTTAGTGTCCAAAAACAATGATAGTGCAAGGCTTACTTCAACCGCATACAAAAACACAGGAAAAAACAAACAAAGATCACCTGGAATGAGCAAAGACGTTTCAGGAGTCCTTTTGAATCTTTGAAGTAAATAGAAAGACCCAGAGTTTTCACCCCCCACTTGTCTGAAAAAGCTGGGTTGAAAACTCCAACGGCACGGAACAGAAACTTCAGAGCAGGAACCACAAAATAACACAGATAAACAGCCACAGTTTGCCTTGGGCCTCTGTTCCCTTTTATCCCTTTAGCCCTCATTAAGGAAACCACACCCAGCCCTCAGTATAAGAACCACACCCAGCCCAGGTGCTACTATTATGACTTGTAATACTCCTTCAGTCAATCCCTTCTCTGCATAGCTTTTCTGCTACGCAGATCAATATATTGATCTGCAGAAGAATCCAGAGACAAAAGACTGTCTGAGGGACTGTATGCCAAATCCCCTGAGGTGTCTGCTAAATCCTGCATACCAGTGGTCTTGTCCTCCTGGCTGTCTGCCACGTCTTCCTGGCTGTCTGCCACATCTTCCTGGCTGTCAGCCAGGCTTTCGCATTCAGTGTGTGCCACGTCTCTCCCATCTGTGGGAGCAACAGCTGGCCCAGGCCCAAACACAACAGTCCATAGTATTAGAAATTATTTTTATATTTACCTATTTTAAATCCCAGTGCTTTCAAGAAAAAGAAAGTGCATGCTGAGGTTTTCCACAGAAAACCATCACAATGTGATATTTTGTGCCCATTATATAAATTATATATGATTGCTTTAGGGACGCGGTGCCTCAGTGGCTAAGACACTGAGCTTGTTGATCGGAAGATCAGCAGTTCAAATCCATATCACTTCTTACCATGGTGAACTCACATTACTTGTCGCAGCTTCTGCCAACTTAACAGTTTGAAACCATGTAAAAAATGCAAGTCGAACAACAGGGCTCACTTTAGTGGGCTCACTTTGGTGGGAAGGTTCTATGTGCCTTCGGGATTGAGTCATGCCGGTTACATGACTATGGAGACAGCTTCAAACAGCGCTGGCTCTTCGGCTTACAAACAGAGATGAACACCACCTCTAGAGCTGGAAATGACTAGCACATATGGGTGAAGAAACCTTTACCTTTACCTATATGATTGCTTATCACAAAGAGAAAAGGTTGATTATTATGTTGTGTTAATATATATGGATTCACATGGATATCCACATAAATATTTGAAACATTTACCTTTACTATTGCCTCCTAGACTTTGCTTATGAGTACTTTTAACTATCCTCTCATAACTATTATTAACTATTCTTTTGGAATGCAGGACTCAAAACTCCATTCTCAAAGACAATAAAGACAATTTGATGAGTCAGTTACTTTATTAATATTTGTATCTTAAATATTTTCTGCATTGTCATTGTTGTTTGTTTTCAATCTTAATTGTCCCATGTTCATAACACACTTTATACTTCTAATTTTTCTGTATTGTGTTTATATCCTATGATGAATTGACTCTTTCATCACTTCTGTTGCACTAGAAATGTGGTAGCTGTAACTATGAACCAGTTTAGTACTGCTTCTGAAATCCTAATTTTTATAGGTAATAAATGCAACGTTATATTTATACAATTCAGCAGCCTTTATTGGATAAATTCTTAGCTACCCTATTTATCCATTTTTATTGCAGAGGGTGAAACAGATATTTGGGTTATATCCAGTGAAGGGCTACCAAAACTTTTACTACCACACTTTGGGAGTGGCTTATGCAGAATGCTCTACTTTATTATTATTATTTATTAGATTTGTATGCCGCCCCTCTTCGAAGACTCGGGGCGGCATACATTTACTTCAACATCTTTCAGTGAAAATTGGGTGCTTTGGAGTGAAGCTCCATTTTGTAAGGAAAAGACTGGAAATCTTTGTACAGTAATGGATGACCAGCGGCTTAAACCGGCGGCCGAAATTGCCTATGGGGCCGGGGGGACGCTGACGAAGCTCGTTTAGAGCTCTGAACTTCCGGGTTCGTTTGGAACCCGGAAGTTCAGCTTCTGGCAGCACTGCCTGCTGGTCAGGGCAGGTCCTAGTTCGCCCTATTTAACGGCAATCCGGATAGGACCTCCTCCTTGCTTCCTTTGGGCCAGAAGCAAACACCCGCCCACCCTCCGCTATTAACAGTGTGTCCTAAGGAGGTCGCCTCGAGGCCGAATAGGAATTTTTTGCGGCCTCCCCTTTAGAGGCGGCTGTTTTTTTGCCTATTCCACACTGACGGTGCGGACTGGATTGGTTAGGGGGTGCGGCGCACTTAGATATTAATAGGCCTCCCTTTGATCACTGGGGTTTGGCAGGTTAGGGGCGGAAATGGGCAATTAGAAGCGACTGCGCATGCTCCTTTGGGCATCCTTAAAGGGTAATGGACCGCCTCTCTCCAGGAACTAGAGGTTGGAGTAACGTCGGGGATTGGAGAGAGGATGTCCATGGGAATCACCGGATCCAATTTCCCACGGGGATTGGAGGGTGAACTCCTCCCACACGATGAAGGGGCGTGGCTTGGATCCAGGTGAAGGTGGTACCTTCACCTGGTTCAGCAAGGAGTTTTTGCCCAATGTTGCCAAGGAATTTTCTCGTAGGAATTTTCGCCCCGTTAGTTTTGGTCTCTGCAGGTCCTTAGTTCGTTTTGAATTTAAATATTTAAATTTACGTATTCAAATTTATTTAAATTTATGTTAATTTAATAAATGACCCTTATTTAATTCACAATATGTCTCAGCGTCTTTACTCTGCCTCCGGGGGGCAATGGTTATAAATGAATAGTTGTGCTAGGTCTTCAAGGTGACATCAGAAATGCTTGTATGAAGGATGTTCAGACAGCCCCTATGTACAAGATGAAAAAGTGACTATGCCTCTCAAGCAATATAGTTCCTTTGAGTCTATAGTCTATAGGCTGTGTTTTGGGTGACTTATTTTTTTTTAAAGGATTTAAAAGACTTGTCTCTTACTGGACACATGCATCTAGGACAGCACTGTGAAATGCTATTCTCTCTGCATCACCAAGATCTCAAATTAAACAAGTTCACAGTTAAGGTCATATGCAGCTGAGCTTGGCTTCGTCTTATAAATAGACATATCTTTGCAGACTTAGCAGAAATAGCAATAGAAAAACTCATTCCAATCTGATCTCCAGGGCTAATCCTTTCCTGGGGATACTCTCTGTCTACCAATTGCAATCATATCAGACACTACAGAGGAAACAGGAACTTTCAACATGTGAAATTAGAAATTTTCAAGTATCCATAAGAAATAAGACGAACCCTGTTGGTTCTACTTAATTCAAGATTCTGTGTCACATTGGTGAACCAGATATATTTGAGATACACATACATAGGACATGAAGGTAATGGTCTTCTTTCCCTGTTTGTCCACACCCATTGATTATTTTTAGGTAAGATGTATTTTATTCTAGAAAAGACACACCAGCTTCAGGACCTTTAGACATTAATAGCTGATTGTGGATTTTGTTATGGTAGGCCGGCAGGCCAATGCTTTGGGAAAATGTTCATGATTCTTGCACACCAGCCTGAAGTTAGAACAATATTTTGTTTGGCTTCTCGCGAGAAAAGAGATACTTTTACAAAATTTGTAACTTATATATTGTAGAAGAATGTTGCCCCCAAAGATAAAACATGAGTGAATTGCTAAAGTCATTTTGCTCATTAACTTCCCTAATGGAAAAAATCCCCACTTTTTTGGTCCCAGCCATAGTTTATATTGTTTAGAACCACAAAATGAGTGCTGATAGATACTGTAACCTGCATCCAAAAATGTTTGTCTTACTGTCTTAGATATTAAGTAGGGTTCCATAGAAGACAGAAAGACAGACAGACACACGAGAATCTGCATTAGCTAAGGAAGAAATTATTGCTTTATAAATTGGGTCATCAAATTATATTACTAAATTATAAATGATTCTTGCATGACTACTGTTTTTAAAAAGTTGCATAAATATAAACTTAATTCAGATTGACATTCTAGTCTGAAATCTGAAATCCCAAAAATAAATTTTAACCTTTGCCCCTATTCCAGTTCTAATACATTTTCCTGGAACCTATGATTAGTGACAGAATAACCAGGACTGTTTGATTTTATGTTATGTTTTTGAGACACAGGTGTTAGTGGTAGTGATTGCTTCATTTTATTTATATTGAGGAATAAATATTAGATAGATAGATAGATAGATAGATAGATAGATAGATAGATAGATAGATAGATAGATAGATAGATAGATTTTTCTACAGTCTCTGTTACCTTTGTTAAACAAGGATTTTGGTCAACATTGGAACCCCTCATTGCAAGTTGTTCAGGTTTTTCAGAACCAAAATCAGTGGGAAAACCTACAGGGAATTGGAAGTCCCATGAAGTTTGCAAGCAGGCCAGCAAGCAGGTATGTGGGTGTAACCCTGTGGAAGAGAGATGATGGGATTCAGGGATGGTGGGTGATATATAGTATGAGTGCAGCAGAATTTGGAGTGATTGGTGCTGGTGGGGAAAGATATAAGAGAATGCATAATGGCTAGGATGGTCTGCAAATGGTCAGAGGTAGTTTGAGACAGCAAGGCTTGATGAGGGTGTACAGGTGTTGGAGACTCTAGCAACTTGCAATCTTGCCTGCTGTCTTCGACACTGACTTTTCCTATGGAAAGCCAGCAGAGAAGAGACTATGGAATACTACAACTGTCATAAATGCAAGCTGGTTATAAGTGTGTAGATCACAATCACATAACTGCAGCAGTGTGAGACTGGCTAGGACCTCAAGGATCAGTTTTAAATCTCCCCCACTTGTTCAGCACTATCATAATTCTGAACAATTGCTGAACAACTGATCATAAACTGAATAATATATTTTAATGGTTAATTTTGTTTTCTCTATTATACTTAATTATTCATAAAACTCTATGAGCCTATGTGATTGTGACAGGTACAAATTGGTTAAATCTCTGTGTGTATTGTTAATGTAAAGTTGCAGGTAGAAATGATTCAGAAATAAAACTATTTATATAGATTAAAGAAGGATTTTAAAATATTTAAATATATTATTTAATAAATTAAATGATAAATGAATTTTTGGGGCAGCCTAAATTTGACATACACATAAATGATGGAGGAGAAAAGTTTTTTAAAAAGAAGCAAAAGATGTGAGAAGGGAAGAGAAAAATCTTCCATTCAGAAATAATAATATATATCTCCTTTGAAGATAGTAACCAGCAGTTCAAGAAGGATTATTTAATGATGATGGGAAAAACTGATGAAAATAAAGCTGATTACTAATATTGCTTCAGATTAAGAATTGAAAATGCTAATTAAATATGTGCCATAAAACACATACGCTTGGTCTTGAGTTATGTTTAAGACACAGTTATCTATGTTATGAAAGACAAAACTGTCAGAAATTAAAAATGTATTTCTGGAAAAAATGGCAAGACATTTGATCCAGCCATCAGAGCATAATGGTGGCTTGGAGTGAGGTGGGTGACAAAATTATCCAACTCACTCTTATACAAAGACCATAATTGTTCAATATTTCAGTATTCTCAACTTCAGCATGGATGAGCATTGAAGTCCCCACAGGTTGTGATGTTTGAGAAGTACTGTTAGATAAAAGCTCACTTGGTGCACTCAACCATCATTTGATTAAGTGGGGTGGCTATAGGAATTGAATACCGTAAATATTTTTTTTTAAAAAACCAAACCAATCTTTTGTTAGTGTGAGAGTGTAGTTTGACTAAAATGTGATCAGACCAAGGATTCATAAGCATGTTAAGCTGTTCAATCTTTGTCGTTTATGGTTTGGGCAACTTTTGGTTGGCCTTAGTCTGCCTGGTTCAACTCTATTAGCCATTTGCAGCCAGTTGCATTTTCTCTGCATAATGGATATATATATTCATAAATAGGCTTCTGCTGCCAACATCTCTCTCTAGCTTTTGTAATTTCATGCCAGGCCAGTTTCAGAGCATAGGTTTTTCACAGTCATTATCGATCATATGTTTGCTCACTTCCGTGACTACAATAGTTCTGAAAGAGGGCCAAAAATAGCTTTTTCAAAAGTCAAGATGTTGCATACAATATCAATGGCTTATATTATGTTGTGGATATTTCTTGTCTTTGTATGAAGCTAATAAGGCAATGGTCAAGGAGCAGAGCCAGATTTTTCTCTTTCTTTTCCTATCCAAGTACAAAGTCATTAAATCACCTTCATTATTCAGACCATTCAAGAAGTTTTCTTTATAGTTTCCTCAAAGACAGGAAGTAAAGAATTTGGTGTGGCCAAAGTACATCATTTTTCATTACATTCAGAGAATTGGAATCCATTTGAATAGATATTAGTTTCACTTATTTATTTTTTGACATTAGTTTAATACTTTGTGCTAAAGAAGCCCAAAGCCATGCACTAATAAGAACAACAAAATTGCAATGAAATAATTTGATAAAATAATAAAAAGGCAAGCATCAAAATAACAAAAAATAGTTAATGGTTTTTGAAAGGCAGCCAAAAGCAATCAGCTTCATCCTAGAATAGTTCTTACCTGTAGATATCGAGATAAACAACTATATAAAGGTAAAGGTAAAGGTTTCTCCTGTCCAATCATGTCTAATTCTATGGAATAGTGCTTACTTCCACTTCTTAGTTGAGGGAGCCACATTGTCCAAAGACATTTCCATAGTTATGTGACCAGCATGACTACACATTGAGTTCCACAGGGTTCTGTCATGAGCCCTGTGCTCTTCAACATTTTCAGCAATGACCTAGATGAGGGAATAGAGGGGGAACTAATCAAATTTGCAGATGACACCAAACTGGCAGGGATAGCCAACACTCTAGAGGACAGGCTCAAAATACATAAAGACCTAGATAGATTAACGCTGTCAGCCCAAACTAACAAAATGATGTTCAACGTCGAGAAGAGTAAAGTCCTTCACCTAGGTATAAAAAAACCTAGACATGCATACAGTCTGGGAGGAACCCTACTTAGCAGTAGTGACTGTGAAAGGAATCTCGGAGTCTTGATGGATAATCAACTAAATATGAGCCAGCAATGTGCAGCAGCGGCTAAAAAGGCCAACACAATCCTAAACTGTATCAACAGAGGGATTCACTCCAAGACCAGAGAGGTATTACTACCACTCTATAACACCCTGGTCAGACCACACCTGGAGTACTGCATTCAGTTCTGGTCACCACACTTCAAAAGAGACATAGAAACTCTGGAGTAGGTGCAGAAAAGAGCAACCAAAATGATTAGGGGACTAGAAACCAAGACTTATGAGGAGAGATTGCTAGAATTGGGCATGGATAGCCTAGAGAAAAGAAGGGCCAGGGTGGACATGATAGCAGTCTACAGGTACTTGAGGTGTTATCACAGAGAGGAGGGGGTCACACTGTTTTCCAGGAAACCAGAAGGCCAGACAAGGAACAACAGTTGGAAGCTGACCAAGGAGAGATTCAACCTAGAAATATGAAAGAACTTCCTGACAGTCAGAGTAATCAATCAGTGAAATAGCCTACCAGGGGAGGTTGTGAACTCCCCAACTTTGGACATTTTCAAGAGGAGATTGGACTGTAATTTGGCTGGGGTGCCGTATGATTTCCTGCTTGAGTTGGACTTGATGACCTGCAAGGTCAACTCTAATAAATAAATAAATGAACAAACAAACAAACAAACAAACAAACAGTGTTTGTTCTGTTTAAATAGATACTGAAGTGGTACCTATTTATCTACTCACATGGGCAGGAGCTGGAGCAAGTAAATAATGAAAGACTTTTGGCTGATAAAGTAAATGTTTTTATCCACGTTATTGTCTCTGCATCAACATTTACTTTATTTATCATAGTAGATTTCTTCAACTACTAGAACTCAGTATAATTTTGGTTTTCCTCATTGGAAAAAAAACCTTTGGAAAAGCTTACTATTAGAGGAGCTTACCATATATCTGAGGAGCTTACCATTCTCTGATTACAATATGATATATTGTCCATATGTGTATTATATGTATGTTCATACTTTATATTTGAAAAAAATGTAGCTTCCTACTTCAGTGATCCACTCCGGCTCCTTTTGGTCATTTTAATAGTATATTTTTTTAGACTTAGACTTGGAATAATTTTAATGTCACTTGAAATGCACACTAATTAGCATACATTTAAATGAAATTAAATTGTATATATTGTATTTAATGATATAAGATCTTTGCTATATAGTAATCAGTAGGATAATCCATATAAACAGGTTTTCACTAGCAGATTTAGAAAGTCCCATGGATAGCAAACTACTTGGTCATTTGTCAATTTCTTTTAACAGATAAAGAAAAACAGCAAATACTGACAGAACATGTATTTGCTACAGAGAGCTCACAAAGTGAAAAGACAGAAAAAGAGAGAATGCTACATAGAAAACTCTTGTTAGCACCCCTTTGAGTTCTAAGCAAGAAAAGATGAATGTGACCCCTCCCACAAGGTACCATCAGCAACAGTTCTAAAACCAGAGATTACTGAAAAACCTAACAAAATCAGCATGGATTCTTGCATCTGTTGCCGCAGGAAAAACCATCAATCATCTGGCTTCCCAAACTAAACTAAATGAGCTGTTGAGACAGGGCTAATGATGAGAATTTTTTTTTCTGAGCACCTTCTTGATAATCCTGACCAGAAATGATTACAAGAAACTCAAAACCTTGAGACATTTCATTTTAGAATTCTATTTAATATCTAGATCAGCAAATTAATCTGCTTTTACTCAGAACTGGTGTCCCCAAATGAAGCATGGGAACTATGCAAATGCCAGAAAAAACTGAAATGATTTATATTAATGTTCATATTAAGCATAGTTTTTGAAGTCTGAAGTCTGAATCCAGTAAATATTACTTATCTTTCCAGTTACCCAGCTCTGTTTCCAAATTATTTCCTGCAAATATTTTTTTCCAGTTCCCTTTTTTCTTCAGTGAAGTCGCTTATTGTGAGGAAAATGATCTTCAAACACATACCCCTACCCAGGTCTACAAAACAGACACCTGGGTGACAAAAAAAACCCTTGTATCTGTTGGTTAAAGAAAATATATGTACTGTATATTTATCTTTTATATTTGAACATTTCTTCTGTTCACTGCTCCATGAATAAGAGATAGAATGCTAAAGAATGGAACTATTGGAAAGGCATAAAACTATACTATTCACTTCTTTTTTAATTAACTAGTTCTGTGACCAAATTTTCTATAGATTTATTTCATAAAGCTTTCCCATTTTATTTGATAGGAGAGAAAATGGGATTTGATTTCTCTCCTACCCCCCAAAATGATAGTGGGGTGGGTTACGGATGGACTGTGAGTATGCCTACTGTAGTTAGTATGATGAAGAAATACATGCAAATATTATTTCTTTCATTGTACAAACTTAATCTACTACCAATAGATACCCATGATGGCTATGAAATCATTAAATCATTAGACATAATAGGCATTTTTCCCTGGGCTTGCTTTTTTTAACTAATAAATTTGAGCAGTTCAGTTGATTAAGGAAAAACTTTCTAACAATGAAGACAGTTAATCAGTGTAACAGCTTGTCATCAGAGGTTGGGGTGCTTCATCAGTGGAGGTATTTAAGAAGAGGCTGGACGGTCCCTTGTCTGAAATGATATATAGGACCTATGGTCCATGTGCCATAAGTGGTACACAGAGCCATATTGATGGGCGCACGAGCTCAGGTCCAAGTTGGGAAACAGGCTGTTTCTAGCCTTCAGAGGGCCTCTGCGGGGTGGGTAAGGCTATTTTCACCCTTCCCAGATTCCTAGACAGGCTATGAAGCCTGAGGAAAGCAAAAAATGGGTGTGTCATCTCATGCGGGGAATAAAGGGGCATGTGCGCATTCTCATGGGCCCCCACATGGAATTATGGGTGTTGGTCCATGACCACCACCACCCATGCTCCCTCCCTATGGCACAGGAACCAAAAAAGGTTTGCCATCACTGGTCTCCTGGTTTCTTGCTTGAGTAAGCAGTTGGACTAGGAGACGTCTAAGGTACTTTCCAGATCTATTCTGATTGACTACTGAAGAAGTGTAACAGATGACATAATTGTTGTTATGAATTGTTGTATCTTGCTGTGAGCCGCCCCGAGTCTGCGGAGAGGGGCGGCATACAAATCTAAATAATAAATAAATAAATAAAATAAATAAACAAATTACAACCACATTTTTGCCATCTTGCAGCATTACATTATATTACCATCAAAGAAATTCAAAAGATCTTCTAAAACATACTGGAAATAAGGTAGAAAAACAGAAGATTCTTTCTGGAATTTGAAAAAGAGTTTTGGATTAATTTTACATTATAGTCCATTTTATTTTATTCATATATTATAAGTTTTTATCAAGTATCAAAGTAAATATCCATCCTAAGATAAAATACAGGAAATAGTATAAGAGCAGACTAGATGGATCATGAGGTCTTTTCTGCTGTCAATCTTCTATGTTTCTATGTTTCTATATTCTAGTTTTGCACAACCTAATGATAGATGGAATTATTAAACCCATATTAACCATTGAGGCCCTTGATGTATTAAAGCTAAACTGTCAGTTCATGGCCACAGCTGTGTTGCTGTTCTCCTCTCTCATTCTTCAGACAGCAAGAAGGTTTGCTGTACTAAAACATGTAACTCTACCAGCATACTAGAATTACTCTATCTCATACTCAGAATCAGTTAGTATTGTGCTGCTGTCTTATATACAATTTATATAGATAAAGAAATGTAAACAGAAATATATTCAATTATATTCCTGTGAAACTTACCTAATATATTACAATGTATCAATACAGGGGCATTTGTACAATATTGACTAAGACTATTAATATTCTAATATTTAGACAAATATTGAAGATAAAAAGAAAAATAGACATAATGATTTAAAATGTCAATGAACAAAAGATTATTTGGCTTTTTCACTTAGATTTAAGGTTTAAAAAAAACTGCTACAGGTTGCATCTAAGTTTTTGCCATACAAATAAGCTAATTATGAAGGATAAAGATATCCATTGTGTTGTACTTAATATTTTTCTGCTTGTTGGAAAAAAAAGAACAAAGCAAATTTGTCAACAATTAAAAATGAAAAAAATAAAGTTAAATAAAAAAGAAAAGGAGAAAAAATAAAATTATTCCATTTCTCTCTTTCCTCCTTTTAGGCTTCTGCTAATTTATAATAGTCATAAACATTTGGATCTCCTTAGAAGCCAGACTGCAAGTGATTATATTTGCCATGCTGTTTGATGTATGGCATATATGGGAACCATTCCTGCTTCATTTTGATGAAACATATTTTGTGAATATATACTGTTAATTTTGCCAGTGTTGCATATTTTCCGAGTTTAAGTTCCCAAACAGATATTGTTGGAAATTGCATTTTTCTTCCAATGTTGGGCAAAGTTTGTTCTCACTGCTGTGAACATGCATCTCATTAAATCGAGGTGGTGTCAGTTCTGGGAACCATTATTTCTGTTTGCTTCAACTGCCACATATTTTAGCCTGGGAAATTGGAACAGGATTTTTGGTTGGAGTGGTAGGAACTTAGTCATAAGAAAGTTCTTTACTCAAGGACAAATGTGCCTGCACCTGCGTGAAGATTCATTGGACTATGTGATGAGCTTGTGGATGTGGGACAGGTTGTGAAATTTTAACTGGGTGAAGAAATCTTGGAAACTTTCAGATTCGGGTTTCTCCAAATGTGCCAACATGACATCTCTAATAAATTGGAACTTTGAGGAACTTCTAGCCTTGGAGTTTTATTTCATTGGGGGTGTTTACTGGAATGCTGACAGGTATTTTTGTTGATTATTTTTTCTAGAGTTATACCTAGAAAGAAAAATTGAGATTTCATTCAAATTTAAATTCCAAAATTTTCTGCAATGCATTATGCATATCTTTTCAGTAGTTTTGCGGGTTTTTTAAATAATATGTTCACAACCGGGGGTACAATGTTCCTTCTATTTCATGGCCTTTCCAACCTTTATTACATCATGATTTGTCTCACTTGGCCACTATTGATAGCATTATATGCAATTTGTATTACAGTTTCTACCCGTTTTCTTTTAAAGGTATAACTTGAAATAGATTGTATAGATTTCATCCACAATATCTTACATTGTTGTGATGTGACAATTTCTTTAAACATTTGTGTCCATTTTATCAGATATTTTTTGTTTGTTTGTTCTCTCTCTGTCCAAACAATGTTCAAGTCACTACAGAAGGATGATAACTGATTATTCCATCAGCTGAAATTTAAGTCCTGCCCAGCATCTTCCCACATGTGAAAAACTCCTGTAATTGGCAAATTGTCAGTCCTATAAAGAAGACCAGACTGAGACATCAACAATGTCTAGAACACTGTTAGTAAATAGTAACAGAAACTTGCAAATTTGAATGTGCTACTACTTCTCTCTCTTTTACTGTATCATCATGTGATTTGAAAAAAGGAGCCATGTAAACATTTTTGAAAATCTCTGTGTTGGTATGGACTCAAGCCACATTTATTTTATCTTTACCTTTCTAAGAGTTTTCTCTGTTCATCAGGACCATTCTCTGTATTAATTGCACATGCACAATAGCTTGATTATTCAATGCCAGGAATTTTCCTCCTTTTTCCTTTTACAATGTATTGTTTGCTGACTATTTGTTTTTTTTGTTTGTTTTTTTTAAATTGAAATTATGAAATTATGACTTGGTCAATTGTTGGAACACTTTAAGTGGGAACAGAGGTTCATCTGATTTGTAGAGTTCCTGAATAAATGGCAATAGCACCTAGACTAATAAACTGCTTTATAGCACTTTACCGCACTCTCAAAGTGATTTACAGACACAGCACATTGCCCCCAACAATCTATATCCTCATTTTACCGAGCTTGAAAGGATGGAAAGTTGAGCAAATATTGAGCTGATCAGGATCAAACTCCTGACGGTGGGCAGAGTTAATCTGCAATACTGCATTTTAACTCCAGTGCCACCACCACAGCTATCAAAATACTATCAAATATGTAAGAAATGTTTTAGTTTCAAAAACTGATATAGAGTCATCGGTTTCAGGGGTTTGAACTAATAGGTCAAATAATCTCCAATATTTTAAAAAAATTTAATTGGCTGCAAAAGTCAGGATTCTGGATTTCTTCTTGCCAAAAGATTATAGGATTGAAGATCTAATATAAGATTGGAGGCTTGGTTTGAAAGCAGCAATCCCACAAAGGATAGACAAAACCAATTGGAATCACAAGTTTACCAACATGGAACATGTTATTTCACGATTCTTCCACTTGTGGGCATCAATGGATCATACAATGGCCACATATAACTTCTGCTACAGGTTAAGAGGGAAAATAATTTCTTCCAGAATAAACCACTTAAAGATGTCCTTCAGCTGCTGGAACTTAGTTTTCAATGAAATACAAGTGGTTCAGGGATGTTATTCACTTATCTTTCCTACCAGTTCACAAATGTGAGCATGCCACCTCCAGATATGCGCACAGCCTCCTGAGCATGTGTTTTACTTGCATGTGAACACTACATGCATGCACCCTGTCTCAAAAACGTTCCTAAATAGGACAGCATTACGTCCGAATGGTGGGCAAGCCCACCCACAGTTACTGCTACCGCCTCACCCGAACTGATCCAAAATGGCAGAATGCCACCTCTGATGTGGTTGTATATTGATGTAATGTTCTTGAAACAGAGAGCCATCTACCTTCAGAAACAAGCTTTGCCTTATGGCAGTCTTATCATTTTAAGTATCTATTCGAAATCTCATTTAATATTTTTCTTTAGAAAGAGATGAATAATGTTTTTCATACTGAAGTATGAAATACCTTTCTAGTGTTTCAAGTTGAATAATAGAGCAAAACATTCAAGCTATTCTATTACAATTGATGTCATGTAATTGATGAAAGCTGGCCTTCAACAAAAGAGAATTCACTACAAATTCTTACTTAGTCATTAAACTAGGAGGGTGGCCTTGGGGCAAACTATTAACTCCCATTCTGACCGACTTCATGATTTGTTCTGAAGGGAGAAAAAAAAATGGAATAACCCCATGTACATTGCCTTGAGCACCTTGAAACTAGATGGGATAATATGAGACAATAAATAACATTCCACTTAAATTCAATTAAAATACAGTTAAAGAATGTGGCTCAATGAAAATCCCTGGAAACTAATCCACATATTTAAAAAATTAACATTTCTTAAAAGATGCTCAATGGGCTTGATGAGTCCCTGTGGAGAAGAGAGTTCCACGTTTATGAAATAAGCTAAATTGTGAATAGATGCATTGATGAAAGTGGACTTTGAAATGGCTAAAAATTGCATCTTATCACAGCGAGGTAGTGAGTTTATGATCCTCTTGATTGTTGAGTGACCACCCATTTCTTTTAAAGTAAATTGGCGCAATCTGTAACAAAGTGAAAATTAATACAAGGGACATATGATTTATTTAGAAACATAGAAACATAGAAGATTGACAGCAGAAAAAGACCTCATGGTCCATTTAGTCTGCCCTTATACTATTTCCTGTATTTTATCTTAGGATGGATATATGTTTATCCCAGGCATGTTTAAATTCAGTTACTGTGGATTTACCCATCACATCTGCTGGAAGTTTGTTCCAAGCATCTAATACTCTTTTAGTAAAATAATATTTTCTCACGTTGCTTCTGATATTTCTGCCAACTAACCTCAGATTGTGCCCTCTTGTTCTTGTGTTCACTTTCCTATTAAAAACACTTTCCTTCTGAACTTTATTTAACCCTTTAACATATTTAAATGTTTCGATCATGCCCCTCCTTTCCCTTCTGCCCTCCGGACTATACAGATTGAGTTCATTAAGTCTTTCTTGATAGGTTTTATGCTTAAGAGCTTCCACCATTTTTCTAGCCCATCTTTGGACCCGTTCAGTTTTATTTAAATTTAAATTATATTTATATTTAAACATCTAACATAAAATAGATCCTACATTTTCTCCATTCTCGGCATCAGATTTATAACTGATTTTGTTTCTATAGAATACCTGTGGAAAAGTAGGATTCTATACCCAAAGGTTCCTTCTCAGCTTCTTTTTCATTAAGCATAGAAACTATTTTTCTTTTGCTTGCCCAGTGAATTCCCACTTCTAGATTTTATTTCCCATTTGCACTTAATATATATTAGTCCAATTTCAAAGCCAAGGTCACCAACTTCCTGAACAATGTATAGCTTTCACTTATAGCCCAGTGTCCATTTGATGAAATAGTTTTGTTTTCAGACACTTAAGCTATTTGTTTTTAATTAACATTATTATAAAGTGATGTTGGTTTAACTTTTATTTTTTATAATTGCAATTACAGGTAGTTCTTAATTTACAATTATTGATTTAGCAACTATTCAAAGTTAGAATAGCCCTGGAAAAAGTGATTGTAACTGATTTTTGAATTTACAACTGTTGAAGCATCCACACATGCACATGATCAAAATTCAGGTGCATGGTAATCAGTATGTGCTACTTACAATGGTTGCAGGGTAATGGGATTGCTGTTTGCAGCCTTCCCAACCTGCTTCCAATAATTAAATCAATGAGAAGCCAGATTCCTTTAATGATTACATAATTCACTCAATAACTGCAATGATTCACCTAACAACTATGGCAAAAAAAGGTTATACAACTGGGGCTGGCTTTCTTAACAACCAGTTCTGGTTACAATTGTGTTTTAAGTCAAAGACTATCTGTAGTAGTAATAATAATAATAACAACAACAACAACAACAATAATAATAATAACAACAACTATTATTATTATTATTATTATTATTATTATTATTATTATTATTTATTAGATTTGTATGCTACCCCTCTCCGAAGAGTCATGGCAGCCCAAAACAATAATAATAACAGTATACAATGTAACAATAATCTAATATTAAAAATTATCTAAAACCCATCATTTAAAAATCATACAACACAAGCATACCATCCATAAACTATATAAGCCCGGGGGAGATGTCTCAATTCCCCCATGCCTGGCGATATAGGTGGGTCTTGAGCAATTTAGGAAAGGCAAGGAGGGTGGGGGCAGTTCTGATCTCTGGGGGGAGTTGGTTCCAGAGGGCCGGGGATGCCACAGAGAAGGCTCTTCCCCTGGGACCCACCAGATGACATTGTTTAGTCGACAGGACCTAGAGAAGGCAAACTCTGTGGGACCTTATCATGCACTGGGATTCGTGCGGCAGAAGACGATCCCGGAGATATTCTGGTCCGATGCCATGTAGACCAGAAATTGATTGGCAGCCAATGCAAGCCACATAGTGTTGATGAAATGTGAGTGAACCTAAATAACTCCACAATGGCTTTCGTGGCCGCATTCTGCACGATCTGAAGTTTCTGAACACTTTTCAAAGGTAGCCCCATGTAGAGAGCATTGCAGTAATCGAGCCTCGAGGTGATGAGGGCATGAGCGACTGTGAGCAATGATTCCCTGTCCAAATAGGGCCACAACTGGTGCACCAGGTGAACCTGTGCAAACGCCCTCCTTGCCACAGCTGAAAGATGATGTTCCAATGTCAGCTGTGGATCAAGGAGGACGCTCAAGTTGCGGATCCTCTCTGAGGGGGGCAGTAATTCACCCCCCCAGGGTAATGGACGGACAGATGGAATTGTCCTTGGGAGGAAAAACCCACAGCCACTCCATCATGTCCGGGTTGAGTTTGAGCTTGTTGACACCCATCCAGACTCCAACAGCCTCCAGGCACCAGCACTTTGTACTTTGTTAGACAAAAATCAGCACTGATGATGTTATCTATTTGAGTAATGAAATATCTGCAAGAAAACAACCAAGCTGAGAGAGTACCCTCAAAAAAAAAAAATTACATTCAATTTATTAGTAATTTTGTTTCCTGGTCCAAAAAAATATCAGGAGTCACAATTCATATGTAATTTTTAAAAAATTGTTTTATAAGTGTAGACAGAAGAAAGTGCTGAAATCCAAAATGCAATTGCCCATATCTTTACATTCTCACTCCCCATCACTATTGGTTGGTAAAATTTATTTTTGTGACAGAAGAAAAAAATGTTTCAAACCCCCCCCCCCCCGGTTTCTCTGAAAGCCTGACCGAAACCGAGTCAAGGTGTTGAGCTTTCATAGCCTTCAAGTATTGAACAATAATGTGGATAATAGAGTTCTGTAGATTTTTGTTTTCAATTTCTTGAAAAGACTTCACTTCATCTGATTTACTTGCAGTTTTTCCAATAATTGGAAGAGGGACAAACAAGACTAAGTTGAATGTAGCAACGTCCTACCTGTCAATGACTACTTCAGCTTCAACCACAACAACACAAGAGCACGCAACAGATTCAAACTTAATATTAACCGCTACAAAACTTGACTGTAAAAAATATGACTTTAACAATCAAGTAATCGAAGCGTGGAACTCATTACCGGACTCAATATTGTCAACCCCTAACCCCCAACATTTCTCCCTTAGACTATCCACGATTGACCTCTCCAGGTTCCTAAGATCAGTAAGGGGCGTATATAAGTGCACTAGTGTGCCTTTCGTCCCCTGTCCAATTGTCTTTCCTTTATCTCATATATCATATATATTTTCTTCCTTTCATATATCTTCTCCTCTATTTTTATATTTTTTCTTTATATATATTACCTCATGTCTATTCTCTTCTATATGTATTGTGTATGGATAAAATAAAATAAAATAAAAAATAAATAAATAAATAAATAAATAAATACAGTTTTATGCTGGAGAAAGGTACATGCAGAACATGATGAAAAAGATTCATTAAGTGTTATACTTCGTGATTCTTGACAAACATACACTGAGAGTATGTGCACCAAAAACAAATTCCTTGTATATGCAATCACAATTGGCCAATAAAGAATTTTATTCTATTCTATTCTGCTCTGCTCTGTGCTGCACTGTGCTGCTAGGTTGGGAGAGGAAGTGAAGGATTGCAACAGTGATTAGGAAACTGTCACAGGATTTTCAAAATAAGCATCAAATGGTCACAGCCACAACCTGACCATAGCAGCAGCCTGTAGCAACTGCAACTTTCACAAATTTCCTTCCTTTGGGAATATGGGTCCTGGATTTTGGAAGCATTTTGAAAGTTAGACCATTTGAAATGCCTTGGTTCAAATAATGTTGTAGTACTCTTTTGCCAAATTTAGAGGTCAAGATAACAAGAAATTTAGTAGTGTATGGGATGTACGTTCTGAATTTAGAGAGAGTATGTGATATAGTGAAATAGCTTTAATTATGAAATGTTTTTTTAAATGTAAAGTTGCAGAATAGTTGCTAAATGTAATATGAGTAGTATATGAAGAACATGAGACTCACATGAGAATAAATAAATGTTTCATGAATAGTTCAACATTAACATGGAGCAAGACAAGAATATAGAACATCCCCTTAATGATTTAATAGATTTATGAATGTGTGGGACTATAATAGAGATTTGTTGGTTAGTGATACAAATGTGTATGTACACTTTTACATGCAAATGATGCCATGTTGTTAGTTGATTATAATTTGTACAACTTGTTAGAAGGTTTCATGCAAAAAGGAGTATGGATTTGAAAATGTGCTAAAGACTTGAATAATTGTGTTTCATCAGGAAAATGGAATGAAAGGCAGCCAGTTATACTAAATGGTGAAAACCCGCAGGAGCTAATGAATTTTATATCTCAAAAAGCTTTAAGCTTAAATTTTAAGATATTAAAATGTAGTATTAGGTACAATGTGGTCTGTTACACAGAAAAAGAATTGTTAAAAGCATAAAAAATGGCTATGTTTTAAAAGTGTTGTTGTTTTGCTCACTTGATTATAGGGCAAGGCAGATTGGGAGTGTTGGAAAATTATAAAAATAACTTGAATAGGGTACTTAAGAAAAATGTGTGATTAAAAAGAGGGTCAAGAAAAATTGAGTACTGGGTGAATGTGGATTGAATACATAAGGGATCGATATAAAATTAATGTTTTGAAGTGGTTTAGGCAGAAAGGATGGAAATGAAAAACAATTTTTTTCAAGAAAAGTGAATGATAAAGAAGACCAAGAAAGTCATATCTGAGTAAATTCTCAGAAAGAAAAGGGTAAGAATTTCTAAGAATAGAAAGCCAAGTTATATTGAAAACTATTTTTATAGCTATAAAAAAGTGCACAGATGTAAATTAGATTTCTCTTTCTTTCTTCTCTCTCTCTCTGTCTCATCTATCTATCTATCTATCATCTATCTATCTATCTATCTATCTATCTATCTATCTATCTATCTATCTATCTAACTAACTAACTAACTAACTAACTAACTAACTAACTAACTATCATCTATCATATATCGCCTCTTCCTCCTTTCCAAGTCCTCCTACTTCTATTTCTATCATAAGTTTGGACGACACCTTAGAAGTCTTCTAGTCCAACCTCCCTACCCTTTTGGTCAAGACATATCATTTTATATCATTCCAGTCAAAGGGTTGTCCACTCTATTTTTGAAAATTCCCAATGATGAGTACCAAAAGCTCCAGGAGGCAAACTATTCCACTGATTGATTGCTTTCACTGTCAGAAAATTTCTCCTTATTTCTAAGGTTGCTGTTTTCCCCCACAGTCTAGAAATGCTTCTCTACCCTAGAAACTTGCCCTTAGATGCCCTAGAGAATAAGTCAATCCCCTCTTCACTGTGACAGACTCTTGAGTACTAGAAAACAGCAATCTTGTACCCCTAATCCTTCTCTAGCCAGACATACCTGGGTCTTTCACTCATTTGTCATGCCAAACCATTCATCATCTTTGTTGCTCTTTTCTGTACAATTACATGGTGGTCCACTAGGAAAGGGGTCCCTAACCTTTTGGACCTCAGGGACAACTAAATCCTGTGGGCCACTAACCTTTTGAACCTCAAGGACCACTAAATCCCATGGGCCACTAATATGAATCCAGAGCACCATTTTCTGAAGTGCCTGAACTTCCAGTGATGAGATGGGGTCCTTCAGGCATTTTCTCCATCCCTCTCTCTCCCCTTTCTCTCTCTTCTCCCCTCTCTCTTCTTTGTCTGTCTCTCTCATTTCTTTCTCTCTCCTCTCTCTCTCCACCTATTTATTTATTTGTTTGTTTGTTTGTTTATTCATTCATTCATTCATTCATTCATTCATTCATTCATTCATTCATTCATTCATTGTTAGAGTTTAAAAGGACCATGAAGGTCAAGTCCAACCCCTTGCCAGAGCAGAAAACCCTATAGTACCCCAGCCAAATGGCAGTCCAATTTCCTCTTGAAAGTATACAGAGTTGGGGAGTTCACAATCTCCGCAGGCAGGCTGTTCCACTGGTTGATTGCTCTGACCGTCAGGAAATTCTTCCTTATTTCCAGGTTGAATCTCTACTTGGTCTTTACATCCCTCATCTTTCTCTCTACCCCCTATCTCTCATATCTTTCTATGTCTATTCTCTCCCTACCCCTATCCTTATCTCTGTCTGTCTGCATATCTCACATTCTATTTATCTGGTGCTCTCTGGATCTCACAGGGGCTCTTTCAGCCTTTTTGGGGGATGGATGCTTCGCTCCCAAACTGGAATTTGGAGCAGTTTCCTTCTCAGGCCAGGAGTGACAGGAAGGGGAGATCGGGGGGCTGGATAGCCATTGCTATCTCTACCCTACCGGCAGAAAGCCACAGCAGAAGGGAAGAACAAGCCACATGTTGCCACCACCCACCTGTACCCACTCCTTTGCATCATTGCTTTGTTTTAGCCAAAGAGGGCTGTGCTACAAAGTTGCAAGTTTTATGTAGCTCCCTCTATGGTGAAAATTTCCAACCCCCCATGAGCTGCCTGGCCAGTGCCATATTCCAGAACCCTAGTTACAGCACTGGCCATTAGTCAGCCTGGAGCAGCTCCTCCATCCAGGTATGCCGCAAACCACCAATTTATTTTCACGGACCACCAGTGGTCCTCAAACCACCGGTTGGTGACCTGAATACTAGGACATTTAAATCCTTTTCACGGTTCACATATTTTATATTTATGCATTTATTTTTCCCTATATAAGGGCAGGGCCATACTTTTTGTCATAACTTAACTGAAAGAAAATATTGTGATGGATATGTACCTATGTGTGTAATTATGGTGGTTTTCTGTCCAAATCTATTTGAGAAATAAGAGCTATTCAGGTTAAAAAGTATATATATATACAGGTAGCCCTCTACTTACAAACACAATTGAACCCAAAGTTTCAATTGCTAGTGAGACATTTGTTAAGTTAATTTTGTCCCATTTTATGACCTTTCTTGCCGCAGTTATTAAATATTAAATGTTAAACTAACTTTACATAGCTGTAAAGTTAGTAGTATGGTTGTTAATTAAGTGAATCTGATTTCTCCATTGACTTTGCTTGTCAAATGGTTGCAAAAGGGAATTATATGACTCCAGTACACTACAAATATAAATATAAGTGAGTTGCCAAGCATCTGAATTTTGATTACATAACAATAGGGAGACCACAAAGTTTGTAAGTGTGGAAAATGGCCATCAGTCACTTTTTTTAGTGTTTTTGTAACTTTGAATGAATACTAGCCAAACCAAAGATGGGTTCCTCCCAGTTTAGACCAGTTCTATGGAACTGGTAGTAACTTGGTGAGCTGGGTCACTAAAACTGGCAGTGATTCAGGCCTGCCACGTCCCTGAACTGTCCCTCTCGGCGGCGCCATAGGCACCACCATCTTGTTCTTTGCTTTTACTTCTGCTTCTGTGCAGAAGCTGGTATTTGCTTCTGCGCATGGGTAGAAGCCAGTTTTTTAAGCACTGCACATGTGTGTTCCTGTGTAGCACATCAAGGAGTGAACTGGCAGAAAAAACTTCAAAACCCACCACTGAAACAAACTGTTATAAATCAAGGACTACCTTCAGAACCAACCAAACAAGAACAATCCAAGGGATACTAACTATGCCTAAGTGCACCTTATTAATATTTATTGTAGGATATGTGTCTGTGAGTAGAAAAAATGGAAAATATGAAGAAAAAATAAGAGGAATAAAGATTTCTGCCAGACTGCTGCCTGGAACACTGAATTAAATGAATTCACACTGCAATCTTTAATCTAGGCCTACCTAGTTAATAATTAGTATTGAAAATCATTGTTTTAAGATTTCACTTTCATCTCTGAAATATTACCATTTGTGTGAAAATATTTCTATATTATATGGAATAGAAATATTTAGATGAACAGGTTGGCTATTTGCAAGTAATCTATATTGTTGTTTGCACATCTTAAGATGTTCTATTTGAAAATCCATTTATTAAGCAAATAAATAAAAAGAATCATATACTATATAATCAAGAAGCATTGTTCACATTGATGTTCCTAGAATATTATCAGAAACCAAAAATCCAAGGAGATTTTATTTTAAAAGAAATTCTTGAGGGTGCATTCAAATAAGAAAAGTTTTGGAGAAATGAAATTGCTTCTGTGCACAGATAATTCTCAAAATGAGAAGAATTTTCTTAATGCATTATTTGATAGCACAATTTATTTTTCTTTGAGCACTGATCATCCTGCATTTTATTCTAGAAGTGAATAAAGATGAAGAGAAAAGTCCCACTTCTATCTTAACAGTGTTTCCATAGTGAACTCTGTAGTGACAAAATTATAGTTAGTAAAAGTTTAATTGGAACTGGCAGTTTGCAGCTGGGTAAAACCAACCAAGCAATATACTGAAAAATATTCCTTCATTTCAGTGGAGCTTGTACAGATGGTTGCATAGCAACAGTACATGGAAGATTGTGTCCCCAGCTCCTAATTGATGGAGTGTTCAAAAGGTTAGCTTGTTTACATGTAACAAATTCAAATTTTTGCTATGGCCTGAACTGAGTTTTAGTACATTTTCAGGTAGTTGCTCTAGTTTAGAAATGTAGATGTCTTATTACTTGCAGTACCCAATTCATACCTTACAATATGGAAGCAATGTGATTTCTTTTTGAACAATTTCTATAAGTTACAAAGATGAGCAGAAACATAGTTCTGTATATTTGCATAAATGAATTATTATTCCAGTTTATAATTTGGAGATAACTAGACTCTGACCTGCTAGTATTTACACTCTTTTACAATTACATTTGGATAGTGTATAGAGTTCATTTTCTTTTTTTCATCTTCTTGCTTCAGACTGCTTTCAAGAAAATCCTTCTAAACGTGACTTACAATTTATTATCCAAAATCTAAACCAATACAAAATATAAATTAATATTGTGAATCACATTGGCATAGTAACAGCTATGAATAGTGACACTATTGACAGGTTTCTGATGGGTAGTTTTGTTGGCTTGTCACAACAAAGAGAATATCAGATGAATTGGTTTCAGTCTGTGAAAACTTATACCATAAAAAAGAGTTAATGGTTAAGATGCCAGACAATACAGAATAAAGCTAAATAAAAATATAGAAGCAATAATGCAAACAACTTTTTATTTTGCACTTATTTTGATATAGCAATTAAAAGCAGTTTGAAATAACTAAATATCAAGTTCACACAGGGCATCAGAATAGAATAAAAATGCGTCTGTCTAGGGAAGGACTTGCAATTTAAAACTGAAGATAATCATAAGAATTGTATCAACAATATGCCACAGAATACCATCACCTATTAGTGCCCGCTGGTAGTTTGGATTTTTAAAATCCAAAATTGATAGCCCAATGAAAAAGTCCTATCCGAAGCAAGCACCAAACTAATGTTTAGCAGATTGATGAACAGGATCCTTCAGTTGCCCACTGAAAGACAGGTGGATGGCTATTTAGCTATGTGTTCAGTTATTTAAAGGTGACTAGGAAAGCATGTTAAGAACAATAACTAGTCTAAATGCAAGCAGAAACAAGAAAGATCTAAAAACCATCTGTATCTACTCCCAGGGGTGGACTGCTGCCCGGACAAGAGGGAATGCAGTGGGTTAGCGAAAATGGAGCTCAACCCCAGAGCACCCAATTTGCATTGAAATATGTTGAAAGAAAATGCAGAGCGTCTTGCATAAGCCACGCCCACAGTGTGGTAGTAAAATTTTGGTAACCCTTCACTGTCTACTCCACACACCTTGAAACAAAGAACAAACTGCACATGCACATCCAGGAGCTGTTTAAAATTCCTTTCCAAGATTTATCAACTAGGTGGACATTATTGGAGGACCTCTGTAGGAACGAATAGTGTCATCCCCAAACCCCCAACACTTTATCTTAGATTATCTACGGTTGACCTATCCAGATTCCTAAGAGGTCAGTAAGGGGCAAGTACAAGTGCACTAGAGTGCCTTCCGTCCCCTGTCCTATTGCTCTCCTATATCTCCTATACCTTTCTTCTATTCCTATATCTCTTCTTCTATTCTTTCATTGATATGTTCTATTACTATATCTTTTTTCTATTATTTCTTAGATATATTTTAGATATATTTTACTATGAGTATCTCCTCTATAACCTTCATCATGTATTTTACTATGTGTATATAGATATATACCCACTAAAACCCTCATTGTGTATTGGACTAACTAACTAACTAACTAACTAACTAAATAAATAAAGAAAGAAAGAAAGAAAGAAAGAAAGAAAGAAAATTAAAAAAAATAAAGAAAAATAAATAAATGAGTCTTTTGAGGATATGGATAGAGCCAAGAGACTGGTCTAAAACATTTTTTCAACATAATGTTAAAACTAATATGTTAAACTGATATAGTTTAAAATATGGACAGCAACTGAAACATTTCCATATTGTGACCCTCAAAAGTATTGTCTATCTTACACTATTTATCTCCACTGATATGTCTGACTTACTTTTAAAAGTATTCAATATAGCCAAGTATAGGTAGAACTAGTAATACGGGGACAGAGAGAGCTGCATTTGTTTGCTCCCACCATCTAGCATTCTATTGGTTTTGTTTTGTTTTTGTTTTTTCACCCTGTTTAATTTATGTGCAATCCTATTCCAATAGTAAACTGTTCATGTGCAGCCATCTTTCAAAATGTCAGAAATCTAAGTTGAAAGAATGGCAGAAAGCAAATCTTTCAATAGCAGTCCATTGTCAGACAGAGTAAATCTCAATGTCGAAATCCACTGGAAAAGTTGGAGAGAAAGAAATTACTCTAGTCCCAGAGCGATGGTGTATGGATAAGCTTTAACCCTTCCCTGTGTGCATCTTTCAAATATAGAACAGTGAAGGGCTCCCCTATCCATAGTCTCTCTTAATGTTTATGTCATTGAAAGCCACAGTCATTGAAACATAAATTTAGAAAATTTTATTAAACAAACAAGGGCTAAAATATAAATTAAAATATCCCTGACAGATGGGTGTCTACTTTCTGCTTGAATACCATCAGTAATAGGGATCATACCACTTCAATCATAGGCTTAGCTTTTCATAATTTGTTACAGGAACGAGGTTTTTTTAAATAAAACTTTTAATACATATACATGTAATGCTCTCTCCATGGGGCTACCTTTGAAAAGTGTTCGGAAACTTCAGATAGTGCAGAATGCAGCTGCGAGAGCAATCGGGAGCTTTTCCAAATATGCCCATGTTACACCAACACTCCGCAGTCTGCATTGGTTGCCAATCAGTTTCCGGTCACAAGTGTTGGTTATAACCTATAAAGCCCTTCATGGCACTGGACCAGATTATCTCCGGGACCACCTTCTGCTGCATGAATCCCAGCGACCAGTTAGGTCCCACAGAGTGGATCTTCTCGAGGTCCCGTCAACTAAACAATGCCACTTAGCGGGACCCAGGGGGAGAGTCTTCTCTGTGGCAGCCCCAGCCCTCTGGAACCAACTCCCCCTAGAGATTAGAATTTCCCCCACCCTCCTTGCCTTTCATAAGCTACTTAAAACCCACCTCTGCTGCCAGGCATGGGGGAACTGAGATACTCTATCTCCCTAGGCCGTTACAATTTTATACAATTTTATGGTATGTCTGTATGTCTGTTTGGTTTTTATTATAATGGGTTTTTAATTGTTTTTAGTATTGGATTATTATTATATGCTGTCTTATTATTGCTGTTAGCCGCCCCGAGTCTTCAGAGAGGGGCAGCATACAAATCCAATAAATAAATAAATATAAATTAATTTATTTATTTATTTATTACCTGTTCATTCATGAATCTAGAGCACTCAGCACTATGTAATGATGAAAATCTGGTTTACATAATCTATTATATGATATCTTTTCAGATATCTGTGAATGTTTCAGCTTTAGCGTCTTTTTTTTTTTTTAAAGCTAAGCATACATAGCTTAATTAATAGCAACTTTTCATAGTTCTTAGTTTCTGATTTTCTGATTGCTCTTCTTTGCTATCTGCTGCAGTTTTTCAGATTTGTCAAAACCTTCTTAAAGTGTGATGCCCACAACAGCAAGCAACTGTACTGGACTATCCAAATCTACATGTACCTCGTTTTCCCCAAAATAAGACACCCCTGATAATAAGCCTGTTCTGCCGGGCTCTTCTGATAGGAGCTTCCCGAAAATTCAAGGGTACAAATTTCAGACACACACACATTTGAAAATTCAAAACAATGTTCTTTATCACAAAATTCAAAATAAACAAAGCACTCTTTTTGTATTGCAAAGAGCACTCTTCCCAAAACAACCGGGTAGTCTGTACAATTTCCCTTAAGCAGTCATTAAGTACTTAGCTAGCAGCTGTGAAGAAACTTCACACCCCTTCTTCTTCCAACAAAGTAAGACACACACACACGTTGCTCTGCTTTGGTTTCAAAGGCATGAAAAAGCAACAAAGTCCAGCAACACAAGATTCCTGAAGAACTCCGATCAGATATTCTTCCACAATGGCCAAACCCACATGCTGCTATTTATAGCAGCAGCCCTAATTACTGTAGCCCCACCCAAATACAGGTGGCCTCCCTTATTTCCTGTAATATGTTCTTATTTGGTCTCTTCTATGCATAATTCTGCACTTGCGTGGGTCAAAATGTCATCATTTGAATCAACAGAAGATAAGGAAGGGTGACTGCCTGGGCTGTGTGCCAAGCCCTCCTCTGCCGAGTCACTCCCACCGTCTTCTTCGTCCAAAGAAACTAAACTCTGAACTGATTCTGTCGGCAATAACACAGGCCTGTGACACGTTGAATTTTCCCCTGGAGCAGGAGCTGGGCCAGAGCCAACCACAACAAAGCCTAATAGGGCTTTTGACTGTATGGCAATAAGGCCAAGTGCTTAGTTCAGGGTTCAAAAAAATATAAAACAGGGTCTTATTTTTGGGAAAGCACAGTACTGCATGTACTTGAATGCAACATCACAGACCTTGGAACATAATGTTAAAACACATCTCCTCTTTTTTGTGTCACTATACTTCAAAATATATGGCTGCTTCCTGTAATAATATCAAGGCCCTCACTGAAGCCAATAATTATGGAAAACATTTGTCCACCCTTCAGCTTTTCCTTTGGAGGGATTGTATTTATTGATGACCTCTGGCATAGCCTCATAGGGACAACCTTTCAGTAACGATCAATTCTCCATGCTGGGGAAGGAGACGATAGTCACATGGGCTTAGCTTGTGTCCTAGCCAATCAGGACCGAGCAACAAGTCTTTAAAGTAACTGCTGGATCCGCCCCTTGCCCAGTTATTCATTCAGTCCTGATTCAGCAGGAGAGTTGTTGACTCACTCTCAAAGGCGTTTTTCTCAAGCTCCATCGTGTTTTCAATTTCATTTTTTACCAGGTGGTTTTGCCTTTAATTCTGCAAAACAACAATAAGTTATTTTTGCACTTCATTCCTTTACACCACCTCACCCTCCTTCCCTCTCCTTCATCTCCAGGTGATTGCCCGGGGTATTTAGAATTGTCTTACAGTGCCTTTTAAAACTTTTATCTTTTATCTTCTTCGCGGATAGTAACAATGAAAAAGCTTGCAAGCCAGTAAGAGCTGAGAACATTGTTAGCACCTGGTTAGGGCTGGAAATAAACGTTTGGAGAACTATGGGTAGCGAAAGGCTACCAACATTTTTACTACTGCACTGTGGGCATGGCTTATGAAGGACACCTTGCATTTTCTTTCAACATCTTTCAGTGCAAATTGGGTGCTCTGGGGTGGAGCTCCATTTTCACTACCCCACTGCATTCCCCCCTGTCCGGGCAGTAGCTCACCCCAGCCTATGTAGAAAAAAAACTTGCAAAGACTTAGGGCTTGGAAAACATTCTTTGCAGAGAGAAACAATTAAAGAGCCTGCAAGGTAAGAGCTGGGAAGATAGTTAGCAGCTAGTTAGAGCTGGGGGGGGGGAACTACATTCAGAGTATAAGATGCACCCAAACAATCAGCCTCTTTTAGGGAGGAAAAAATCTTATACAATGAAAAATACTGTAGGTCATGGGGGCAGGGGAAAGTAGAAAGATAGAGACCAAAGGACTGAAATTTGGAGTGACCTTGCTCCCACAGCCCCCTTCTAAGGATAAGTGGCAGTAGTAGTAAGTATGACATTTATGCAAATACCTTGTGCACCAATTGCACAAATTTCTGGACCAGGAGGTCTTTCTTACTTACACTCATATTTTGGACTGTTGCATTAAAGACTACTGCATTATGCTCTACATAGGACTGTCTTGAAGACACTCAGAGCTGCAGCTATTGCAGAAGAGACGGAGTAACGACTCGGACACAAGAGCTGGATTTAAACTTGGGTCATTTTTATTATAATAAATTTGAATAATTTATTAATTAAATTAGCATGAATTAGCATAAATTTGCATAAATCAACATACTCAACTATGACCCGGAAACAGTGGACCTGCAGGGTCAAACAAACACTTCCGGGGCGGAAATGACGTAAAAGGTCAACATTCCTGGGCAACTATGGGCGTAATCGATGCTGGTCCAGGTGAGGGACCTCTCCCTCACCTGAGACCCTGCCATACACTCGCATGAGGGGGGTCCCGCCGGCTCACCCCTACCCTGGGACTTCAATAGCGGGACCCAAAGACAGGTTCCCCCCAAGTGCGCAGGTAGCACCCACCATGGGCTTGGAGAGAACCTGTCAATCATCCCCAAAGATGCCCAAGGGAGAACGCGCAGTTGCTGAAACCACCCAGATTTCCGCCCCTAACCTGCCTACCCAATGACCAGAGGTAAGCCAATTAACCTAATTAAGTGCAAACACCCCCTAACCGCACATCCATCTCCCCAGTGTGGAATGGGCGAAAAAACAGCCTGGCCTAATGGGCGAGGCTGCAAAAAATTCCCATTCGGCCCCCGAAGGCGACCCACTAGGCACACTGCAAAATAGGGAAGGGCGGGTGGGTGTCTGCTCTTAGAACCAGGTCCGGGCGAAAAGGCTTTCTTCCCGGCCTGCTGTCCCTTAAATAGGGCCAGCAGGCCCTGCCCGGACCCGACGTCATGCCCAGCCACGTGGGCAGGGCATTCTCGGCCGAAATCTCGCATCGCGAGATTTCGGCCAAAAACAAGATGGCGGCCGCCATCGGAAGGGTCCGAGTCTGCCCGGCCCTTCCGCAACAGCGCCGTGGGGCCAGTAAGTCAGCCGGCGATATTGCAGAAGAGACGGAGTAACGACTCGGACACAAGAGCTGGATTTAAACTTGGGTCATTTTTATTATAATAAATTTGAATAATTTATTAATTAAATTAGCATGAATTAGCATAAATTTGCATAAATCAACATACTCAACTATGACCCGGAAACAGTGGACCTGCAGGGTCAAACAAACACTTCCGGGGCGGAAATGACGTAAAAGGTCAACATTCCTGGGCAACTATGGGCGTAATCGATGCTGGTCCAGGTGAGGGACCTCTCCCTCACCTGAGACCCTGCCATACACTCGCATGAGGGGGGTCCCGCCGGCTCACCCCTACCCTGGGACTTCAATAGCGGGACCCAAAGACAGGTTCCCCCCAAGTGCGCAGGTAGCACCCACCATGGGCTTGGAGAGAACCTGTCAATCATCCCCAAAGATGCCCAAGGGAGAACGCGCAGTTGCTGAAACCACCCAGATTTCCGCCCCTAACCTGCCACGGAGCGGGGGTCAGATCTCTATCTTGGCCCCCCGACTCCCCCCTCTATCTGCGCCAGCTCACGCAGAGACCGCTGCAGGTCCTGTAAGAAAATGGCGTTCCCCTGTTCTGACAGGTGAACGCCATCGGCCCGGTAAAGCCACGGCCGATCTACAGTGATGAGGGGATGGGCCACTACAACCCCTCCTAATTCTTTGACAGTTTTTCCCACGGCCTTATTCACCCTACGCCTAACCCGGTGGATGGCCCTAAGGGAAATGGCGTCCCTCCAAACGATCCTTGGAAGGATCTCTGACCACACCACTTGCGTGGTGGGCCATACCGTGCGAAGCCACCGCAGGTCTTCGCGCACCTGGACGATCAACGGTAGACCGCCAAGCAGGCACAGGTCATTGCCCCCAAGGTGCAAGACCAGCCATCTGGGTGCGGCTATGGGCTGCCGACCACCCAGTCCCATCTGGGCGCGACCCTGGGTAGCCGCCCGCCCAGCAGCGCCGGGTACCGCCCTGAGATGCTGAGTACCCAGCAACGTCGGTAGGAGCCCCTCCCACCGCATACCCCTCCGGCCCATCCAAACAACATTGACCCACCGTCCCAACGACAGCTGGGTCCCGATGGCGCTTCTAGCTGCGGAGCGGCCGGCCCAGAAGACCATGCTGTGGCCACACAGCAGCGCCGTCGGTTTCTGCCTGGACTGGGAACCTGGAAGAGGACACACACAGAGAGGTTACCTAGCCTAAACCCTGCCCAGAATCCTCAGCGGGCCTAACATAACCCAAATATGCCGCTGACCGCCAGCGGCCGATCTCCTGAATCCGTTGGGCCGGGAAACCGGAAAGTGCCGCGCTAGTGGCGGCGCCGATACGGAACGAATGCGTTCCATAGCCGGCGGGATCCATGCCTACCTGAGACATTGCCTTAGACACTATCGCCCAGAATTGATACCGGGTCAGGGGGGTGCCATCCTGGTGTAGAAAAAGGTACCCACGCCCTGACCCACGCAAAACACAAAATTGCTGCAAAGCAGCCACCGGGCAAACAGACTTATCGGTGGCTGCGCTAAGTTCAAGTCTGACCCCTCTGTGTAACTGATCTGTCTTGGAGTGTCTCACCAAAAGAGAGACACCCCCCTGTCTAATGGTCAGATCAGCGAGCTGGAAGGCGCGGAGCGACAAGTCAGACTGCGAGGAGGCCAATGCCTCGCTGACCCTGAGGGCCCCAAAAAACATAACACAAGTCGCTGCCCTAAACAGGCGAGCCTCGTAAAGAGAGGCACACAGACTGTCAAACGTCTGATTAATCAGAGACAGCTGCAGCACCGTCAGGGCCTGACGAGTGTCGGAGGGGAACCCCTGTCGCTCCCTCACCCAGCCTTCCAGCATCCTCCGGATGCGAAAATCACCCGAAAAATCACCAACCCCCCCCGCCTTGGACAGAAAGGCGAGGCCGGCTAACCTAGCCCTGATAGTCCTCACTGAAAGGCCACGCCCCTTCAGCAGGACACAGAATTCAGCTAGGTGCTCAACCGGGGCAGGCCAGCAATAGGGGTAACCCTTACCCAGCCTGAAATCCCCAAACTCCTTACCTGCACGCTGATAAGCTCGCAGGGTGCTAGGAGCTACCGATAAGGCGATCGCCCTGGAGGCCTCGTCTCTCCAGCTCTCGAGAGCCCGCCCAGGCTCCACAGGTGGGCTGGAAACACTTCTGGCGACTCTCGGGCCCACGGGGCCAGGGTCCGAAACCTGGACAACTGACCACGGGACAAGGCGTCAGCCACCCCGTTATCTAAACCAGGGACGTGCCTAGCCAAAAACAAGGCGTTCAAAGACAAGGACCTGTGCACGAAATGGCGGACAAGCCGCATCACCCTGTCACTCTTAGAGGACAGGGCGTTCACAACATGGACAACCGCTAGATTGTCACACCAAAAATGCACAGTCTTATCCCTGAACTGCTCTCCCCAGAGCTCTAAGGCCACTATTAAGGGGAAAAGCTCCAAAAAGGTCAAGTCCTTAACCAATGAACAGGCACTCCATTCCGGAGGCCATGCCGACCAGCACCACTGGTCACCTAACACTACCCCAAAACCGCAAGTCCCTGCGGCGTCGGAACACAGCTGCAGCTCCGCTTCCAAAAGAAGCTCCTGCCGCCAGAAAGACAACCCGTTAAAACGTTCCAAAAACTCCCGCCACACGCAGAGGTCAGCCCTGACCCCTGCGCATAAGCGGGTACGATGGTGGGGCAAACTTAGCCCCTTCATCGCATCATACAACCGGCGAGAAAAAGCCCTACCAGGCACCACTACCCGACAGGCGAAATTAAGGATCCCGGCCAACTCCTGGAGCTGCCGAAGAGTAACCTTCCTGCAGCCCAAGACCGCCTCAAGCTTACTCCTAATTTTTACCAACTTGTCCAGGGGCAATCTGGAAGATTGCTCCTCTGAATCCAATTCAATACCGAGGAAGGTAATCCTGGTGGCAGGGCCTTCGGTCTTCTCGGGGGCTAAAGGCACCCCCAATTGAGCGCAAAGGGCTTCGAAGTCCCGCATCAAAGCAAAGCATTGCTCCGATTGCGCAGGCCCGGCCATCAAGAAATCATCAAGGTAATGAACGACCGAACCCAGGCCACTACGCCTCCTGAGCACCCACTCCAGGAAGGTACTAAAGCTCTCAAAAAGAGAGCAGGAAACAGAACAGCCCATGGGCAATGCCCTGTCCACATAAAACCCACCTTCGAAATGGAAGCCCAGAAGCTCGAAGTCGCCTGGGTGAATGGGGAGGAGCCGGAATGCCGACTTAATGTCGCATTTACCCATCAAGGCTCCCACCCCACACTCCCTAACCATGGCCACGGCCGCATCAAAGGATGCGTACCGGACTGAACAAAGCTCGTCAGGAATGAAGTCATTCACTGACTCCCCTTTTGGAAAAGACAAATGGTGAATCAACCGAAATTCACCACTCGCCTTTTTGGGGACCACCCCTAGGGGGGACACTCTAAGATTCGAAAAGGGCGGCTCCGGGAAAGGCCCAAGGACCCTGCCCTCGGCAACCTCCTTTCGAATCTTAGCCCTCACAATGTCCTCATGTCCGACAACCGACCTGAGGTTGTCCGACATGAAGGCCTTCCTAACACCCACATAAGGGATCCTAAATCCCTCGGAGAAGCCCCTCAAGAGCAGCTCGGCTCTCGGGCGAGGGTGGTAGTCGACCAACCAACCCTCGAGCACAGACACATTAATTGGGCTGGGCCCCTTTTCCCCCAGCTGGTGGGGGAGGTTTTCCTGGACCCCCGCCCTTCTTCTCCGCCCCTTTCTTGGGGCGGGGACAGACTGAAGCTGCATGGGACCCCCCACAATTCCCGCAGGCATGCTTGTACTTACAAAAGGGATGAAAACACGCCCCTTTTGCAGCAAACTCATGACAAGCGGGCGAGGCCCCCTTGCCAGCCACACCAGGAGTCGCCTTGGCCGGTGAAGCCGTGCCAGGCTCCTCCTCCATGAAGTGCCCACTATCCGTACGCTCACACCCTTCCTTCCCTGACATATGCGTGGCCCGGAACCAAAGGTCCGGCACCACCATATCCCAAGGCAAGTTAGGCTCAACAGCCATCCTCATACGGAAACCCTTATCATAATGGCGCCATATGGTGCCCTTATATTCGAAGTGGGCCCTAGCAATCAAGTCTATATACTTAAACATGGCAGAGGCCATAGCCGGCTGCCTTTGAATCACCACAGACCCGTAGGTGAGAAAAGCATATAGCCAGGAGCTGAAGCATTTCGTCACCTTGGTCTTCTTTGTTTTCTCCCCCGGGACAATCTCTTTCTCCTGCTTGGGAACCTCTCGGTTCAAAAGCGAAAAAAGATCCACGTATTCACCCCGCCAAATAGCCTCCTTGACCGACGGGTGAAGGTGGCATCCTAGAGGGGTGGACGGCAACCCGCACGGGATAGCCCCTGCTTTAATACAAGCGAACGGGTCCCATACCGAGTTGGCCGCTACGCCAAACACCCCCGCACCGTGGGGGTAGGGCAAGACGGGTAGCGGGGGCATAACAGCAGGGGCCGGGGGAACCCACCCCCCTGCCCCGGGCACCGCAGTTATCCCCGTAGGACCCATCCCGGGCTGCGAAGCAGGGCCGGCCGCCGGTGGCCCCAAAGGAGGAACCGGCTGTGCCCAAACCTGCCCGCAAGTGCCCGTGGAGGACCCCAAAAAACTGGACCCACTCCCAACCCCCGCCGGGGGAAAACCTGGGGCGGGGGAAGGAAGAAAGGACAGTGGTGTGGTGTGTGGTGCAGCCTCACCTGCCCCGTACGGGGTTGATGACATCCACGGGGGGCCCATTGTTGCAGGGCCCGGGAAAGCCGCCATCGGCCCTGCTGGGGCCTGTCGTCCAACCGGAGCCATCTGCCCAGCCTGGGCCGCCGCCGGATCTCTCCCCAACGCCGCGGGAACTTGATCGATGGACGCTCTGGGGACCGCACCGCTCCTCCACTGCTCGAGCTCGTCGAGCCTCCCCAACACCCTGGCCCAAGACATGGCGGGAGAAAGAACAGGTTGAGGGGCAGGAGGCAACGAAACCACCCCCCCTTGCTCGGGGACCACCCCCGCATTCCCCTCCCTACTGGCCCGAGCCCGGGCAGAAGGCCTAAGGGCCCTCCTGGGGCGTGCAGCCGGCGGAGCCGCAGGGGCAGTGGCAGGCCTCTTTTTTGGAGCCACCCCAACTTTCCCCAATATGCAGGGCAACCCAAACTACCTGGGGCAAAACCTACTGACAGTGGCAAGCAAGGTCCCCCACCGCTGTGCCCTACCTAGGGCCAAATACTGGACGGGAGAAGCCCCTGCTACCCCCCAGGCCCCGTTCCCCAGGCGCTAGTGGAAAGCCTCCCCTCACAGGTAGGCCTTACAGGCCTGCAAACCGGCCTCCAAACCGCCCAGGACCGTGGACCCCAGAGGCAACGCCCCCCACCGCGCCCTCCTCCCGGCCGGGAGGAGGTTACCAGTCCCCCTCGAGCCCGAGGGGGATCGCTGAAAACCGCTCCACAGGTGTTGAGGATCGAGCCTCCAACGTCGGCTTCCAGCCAGGAAGAAACTCTTCGCCCTCTCGGTAGGCCACAAAATGGCGGCCGCAACACGAGGGCAACCAAAATGGCGTCGGAGCAGCACCAGAGAGTGTCTGCTCTTAGAACCAGGTCCGGGCGAAAAGGCTTTCTTCCCGGCCTGCTGTCCCTTAAATAGGGCCAGCAGGCCCCGCCCGGACCCGACGTCATGCCCAGCCACGTGGGCAGGGCATTGTCGGCCGAAATCTCGCATCGCGAGATTTCAGCCGAAAACAAGATGGCGGCCGCCATCGGAAGGGTCCGAGTCTGCCCGGCCCTTCCGCAACAGCGCCGTGGGGCCGGTAAGTCAGCCGGCGATAATCCAGAATGCAGTGACATGAGTAATTATGAACATCCCTTATTACAACCACACAATATATAAGGGTCTGACTGTAATACTGCCAGTAGGCTTCCAGAGGCATTGTCACTTATAAAACCCCTCAAAATGAGGGCTTTATTGAGATTCCTGAGTATCTACCTGTTCAATCAAACAAAATTGGCATGCTTTGGAATCCATCCAACAAATCCTCCCAATGAAAATCACTCAGTAGACCTCCTCTGTCACAGGACATGATTCAAATGGCCTCTAGCCTAGATTTAAATGAACTATGAATATCTAGCTATGCCTTCACGTCCTGATTAAAGTGTGTAGAGGAACCCTTTAAGATTATTTTGTTGTTGTTTTTTTGGATTAAATATTTTTTTTATTAATTGTTTTTAATTTTTCATGCAACCCAGATAGAATTGGTGGATTTGGCTTTACAAATGTCACATATGAATGAATTAATAAATATTTGCAATTAATTCTGACCAACAGATATATTGTCACAGATGCTAGCTATGAATTTTGCGGCTAAATGTACATAAAAATAAGAGTCCAATTAATATGTAGAAAAAGTAGGTTGTAGCATTTGGCAGGATATGAAAAAATGTTTGTTCTCAAGGAATAAGCACAGAGGCTTCAGCTTTCAGAGTTGGACATCTTAAGTGGTCTTCAGGATGTCACACTTTGTATGGAATATGTAAATCATGTAAATTCATGATTTTAGTCAGATAGTTAAAAACACTAGGAAAAATGTTTTATTTTATATATTATCAACATTTACAATGCTATTTTCAGACATCACTTTAGAATTATTCAAGGAGGCGAAAGCATTGGTTTACAAAGTGATGTGTTATCAAAATTCTTTCAGAACCGAAAGTAACAATTGTTCCAGATGTTGAAAGAACAGTCCCGTTTCATTAAAATAATTGATTCTCTCTTCCACCAGAACTCTCCAAAGTGTTAATGATTATTTGAAAATTATTATGACAATTCCCAACTGACAAATGGTCTGTGGCAAAACAAGGCATATTAAGACATTAATTCTTTATTCCTTGTCATCTTTCATAGTATGCTACTCTGGGAAAACATTAATAGAAGGAGAAACATTTATTTAATCTTAAATTTCTGAATGATATTGTTTATTTATTTATTTATTCAATTTCTATGCCACCCTTCTCATGAGACCTGATGTTAATTATAATTACAAAAAAGTCAAAATATGGAAATGATAAAATAAATTGGGCAAAATGGATTTGGTGGGAAAATATTGAATTGTATGGCAAAAAAAGTTGTCTCTCTCTCTTGCCCTCTCTCCTGTGATCTCAGAGTTTATTTCTCTTTGGAGCTCTACAGATATGGTGGGAAAGTGTTCACTGAAATTTGCAATATGCACTCCAGAATAATAATTCTTTCCCCATCCCCAATCATTAGTTACACTTGCTTATATATGTGCAATTTGCCTGAAGTTCCTTATAATAATTTACATAAATACATGTGGACTGAAAAAGCATTTTTCTTAACAATACAATCTTATTACATAAGTTAATTGTAATTCAAAATGAATTTAGGGGAGAAAAAACCACCGAGTTTACTACAATTACTATAGCTAGAGATGCAATTATTAAACTAATAGCTCTGCTTTGTGGATAACACTATTCCTTTCGCATATTGTCCATTATACTCAAACTTCCTATTTCTCATTTTTGGTGAAAGAAAAATATATACAGAATTGATGCTTATAAATTTAGTAGCAAGTTGATTTAACTAGTTTTTAACAAAGATGAGAATCAGAATCAATTAGACTGGATTTCCTAGCTCGGTGTCTTGACAGCAAGAGTGTGTGAAGACTTTTAATAACTAATTGGATCACAGTTATGCAGCAAATGATTCAGTACTGATTCATAGGTTATATTTTGAATGAGAATATAAAAATCTTGCTATGATGTACAAATAACATTTCTGATTTTCGTTGGCATTTGAATATTTAAAATCCTGAGTCAACAAACATAGAATAAAACCAATACTCCACAGAAAGTCAGATGTACTAATTCTCACTCCATGTGTTGTATTTTTTGGATTTTTTTATCATCATCCAAAGATCTCAGCTCAGAGTCTTCAATTTCTTGCAGTAAAAAAATATTGGACCAACAGCAAGAAGTCCATTCTACTATTTGGAATGGAAGATTTTGATGGATGCTCTCTCTCTAATTTAATGTGCACATTTGTTTGTTTGTTTACTTACTTACTTACTTACTTACTTACTTACTTACTTACTTACTTACTTACTTACTTACTCTTCTCAACCAACTCAGGATTGTTTACAACAGATAAAAGTAATAACCATAAATGAAAGTCAGCAATGGTTTCTGTCAATGGTCAACAATGGTCAATGTTATGAAGCATGGCAATAAAACTTTGGCTTATTCCATTAATTTGAAATTTGTTTAAAATAAATTAGTTATAATTTTTGAGGTAGAAAACAATTTTCTTTACTGTTATTTAGCAACAGTGGTTTGGGACAGGGGTATCTTGGGGATGGGCGTCAAAAGAAGTCAAAATGGCATTTTCAACTGTGTGTTTGAAGCAATTTTAAAGTATGTCATACAGATATAAAAAAATAAATCACTGCATCAAGATTCAGTATAGAGACTGGCAAGCCAGAGCAGTGACAGAAAACAAGAAAATGAACTTCAACAGCAGTAAATTCAAAGTCATTTGGGGGTTAGGAAAAGTCATGGACAAAGAATAAGGAAGATCATATTAGGAAACAGCTCATTAAAAAAGATCTGAGTATCTTGGTGAATCTCAAGTTAAATATCAATTAACTTGCAAAAAAGCAAATATAATCTAGACAGCATTACCAGATGCACAGTGTCAACATTAAGAGAAGCCATCATTCCTTTTTATTCTATTTTGGTCAGACTGCATGTAGAGTATTATATCCAAGTATGGAAACTGCATATTAAGAAACATACTGAGAAATTAGTGCATGTCTAGAGGAGAAAAAGTAATATGATAAAGAACTTAGAAAGAAAAGTGTATGAAGAAAGGTTGGAGGCAGTGGAAACATTAAACCTGTAGAAGAAAAGATTGTGAAAGATTTGATACACAACTACAGTTGTCTGAAACATTACACAGAAGACTGGGCAGACTTGTTTGGAATTATATAAAAAAATGGAACAAGAAACAGTTTGATTAAGAACAGAGTGGAAGATTTTAGTTGGCCATTAAGAATAAACTCTGAAATGTAACAATTGTTCAATAATAGGACTACCTTGGAAGTTGGTGAACTTCCAACTATCAAAGGTGTTCAAATAGAACTCATCACTTGGGAGTCTGTTGTAGTTTAGATTTCTCTTACATTATTATTAGGCAAAGATGGGTACTCTGAGGCAAAAAGAAGCCATTGTAGCACAGTGCTGTCTTGTCTAAGTATAAAAGTACTTTTAATTTGACTAACTGTAAAAACAAACTATCTTTTTCAAAGATAGTAGATTCCCTGTTCTCCAATCTTGCACCTTTGGCTGAAACATGGAATAACCCAATGTTGTTTAATATTAGCTACAGTTAAGATGTTTCCAGCCAAAACAAGAAAGGAATGCAGGAAGTCTTAAAAAAATATAATACTGAGAGATCATGTTATATTCTGTGTGCTTTGGCACAATAAGAAATCTAATAAATTGTATGTCTTCCAAGAAAGAAGGTATAGCTATGGAAACAAAGATAATACAAGAAAAATATAGTATATTTTAGAATACAATAGTCCAACAATTCCTTAGTGATTGACTTCCATAACCATAGTATTAATAGTGTAGTTTTCCTTTTCTTATTTCAAACTTCACTGTAAGACTACTTGGGGGAGATGAAGAGCAGCAATTACACCTCAATAAGTATTTCATTTTCATCCTAGAGCAGACACTGCAAGATTGCAGTTTCATGCTTTGTTTTCCGAGACTTGCACACTTCCAGAATTGACAATATTGTTTTCTACCATTCTGTATCATGAACACAGTGTTCCTAACTCTAATATAAGTGTAACTCTTAAAACCTTCACCACAATTTGCAGAAAATAATTAGAAAATCTTGGATATAGTCACAAACATGATTTATAGCATTTTCACTCATTGGCCAGTGATCTTTGTCTCCCCAAAGGTTCCTTTTCTAATATAAGTGTAACTCTTAAGATTGCTCATATTTACTTTATCTCATGATCCTTGCTTATATTTTTTGTATTTTTATATTTTTTTGCACCATGTTTTGCTTTTAGAGAATATAAGAAGCCTCTTTAATGTGGTTCTTAATGGGGTAATCATGAACTATTCACCAAAACCCATCAATAGTTATATCTCCCTCCCAACCTCTGAGGTATACCTACCTGAGATAGGAAAGGGATTTATTTTCAGTGGCATCTGTTGTGAGTGGTCCATGTCTGGCTCAGCTGGTTATGTATTTTGAGAACTAGGGGATGGATGAGTACTGGTATCACAGGCCAGTGTTCTTGCCATCTAGTCTGAGAGTGAGAATGAAGAGGAGTTAGGGATGTAGGAACCACCAGAGACTGTAGCACCTCCTTTATGGTATTGAGTGAGTCAGGGGATGATGGGGAATTAGAGGAGGAGGACCCCCTGTTAGATGCAAGGGTCAGGAGAACATGGTCTACACATGAATATCTGAAATATCTGAAAAGATATTCATGGCATTAATAGATCTATGGGACACTTGGCCATGCCTTACCAGTATATAAGGGACATTCTGAGGGGAACTGGGCATGGTGAACAACATTTGTCATTATGAGTGTTGGTGCATCCAAGCTGAGAGACATTTTTACTTTCACAGACTTTTCTTCATGCCCATTTCATGTGCTGCTGAGTTCCATGGAATGGTAAGTTTTGTCAAACTACCAGAAGCACTTCAGGAATGGAGATTTATTACTCTCTCTGGCTCGCAGTCCGGTCTTCTCTTATCTTCGGTTCATTAGAGAAACATTGCCAACATGAAATTCCTTAGAATTAACCAGTTTATTGCATGACTCATTTTACCAATAGATCTTGTCTACGATCAAATTTTGGACAGCATGTGTGACTCTTCATTTCTGATCGTTGTCCTGCCGGGACAGAACAGTATCCTTCTTTTTCCTTCTTATATTAAACTGAGCTAATCAGTCTTGGTTAAATGACAACCCAGTTAAGAATAGGAAGTTTACTTCATATAATCTTATTTTCAAGAGAAACTTTATTTAAAGCAACAAGTACTGTATTCCATCAGTACAATTTGAGTGACTTGGAATAAGGTCAAATTAATATGAATATTTCTTTCCTCACTTCTCATATATAAAAATTAATTGCCGACAATATTGTTGCTTTATAACCTTGTCACATGATAATGGAAGCAAATTCATAAAGAAAATTACAAAAAGAGAAAGGAGTAATACTATAATGTTTGATTTTTAGTATTTTTGCTTTCCTGACATCTATGAAATAAATGTTCTCTTTGTATTTTTGCTAAAATGTGCAGTACATTGTTTACAGAATAAACAGAACCTTGGATACTATCTGGCAGATAGTCTTGCTGTTGCCACATCTAGAAATGTTCCATCTGATCAGACAAATATTTAGAAAGACATTTTCTACATAGAACTAAAGTGAGCTACTGAATACACAGTTGTTATTATTATGGTTTTTTCAGATGTTTATACTGGAGCTGGCATTTTTTTTTGCATGTATTGAGTTCCTTCCAAGCATCTGGGATAGTGTTAAAGCTCTCATCAGAGGATGTAAGCTTCTGTAAGCACTACTGGTCAATTTTGCAATTGACTGTTGGTGATGTCAATACTGATGGAGTTCAAGTGATGTAGTAATGTTAGGATTACACTCAAGGCACCTATTGTTATTGGTACTACCTTTGCTTTGATTTGCCACACTTTTTGTAGACTACTTGAGGTCTTTGTATTTTCTTATTTTCTCCAGTTCTTTTTCTTTTATTCAGCTATCTCCAAGCACTGCCGTGTCCATTAACCAGCTTTTTTCTTGTCTTTCTTACCAACAATGTTAACTTCAGGATCTTATGTGGCAGGTGCTTCTCTGTTTGAATTCTAAAGTCACAGAGCAATTTATTTTCTCTTATTTTGTCTATTTTGAAGTCTCACCAGTCCTTGCTTGCAGGCAAGTAGTATTTCTTCTGAATGCACCATTCTTGCTACTTTATTATGTTATTGCTTTTAGTCATTCTGTGTGATCTTGTAGCAGCTAAATAGGTGGTCCACTGTTTCTTCAGCTTATTTGTGGAGATGTCACTTGCTATCTGATGGTTTCTTCTCAATTCTGGATTTGTATGTTTCTCTTCAGGTTTGGTTTTATTTAGCCAGAATATAGCCCTTTTGTCTCTTTCTTCAATTTTCATTCTCTTAATTATTGCCAGATATTATTATAATGTCTACTAGCCTCAGTGTATCATCTTCATCATTCAGATATTCTTCCAATGTCTTTTTTAAATTCTTCAACTGTTTGGTGCGCTTGCAACACCCACCTGTATTTCTTCGTAAATAGAGTCTGTCAATACCATTGCATAGATGAAGGCCATGATATATTGTCATCATTTTTCTGGTCTACTAATCTTTATTTTGACTTCAGGGTGTCAAGTATGTCAGGTTGTCACTTTGAAACATGCCCTGGTATTTGTAGTGGTCTTCATCCAGACTCCTGATGTTTTCCATTGTGCATTTTGGTTGTTTCAATTTTTACTATTTTTCTCTGTTGATGGTGAACATGGCATGTTTATCCAGAACATACCCCCTATAATATATTGGTTGTATTTTTGGACAGTATTTAGCAGTGATTCCATTTCAAATGGTCTTTTTTAGATGGTTGCTTAGCCAACAATCCTGATATTGTTTACAAATTTCTCTTCTTTCAAATGATAAACTTTTAGGATCTTTAAAATGTAACTACTCTCATGTTATTACAAACTGAGTAGAAAGGTAAAAGAGTCACTGATTTGATAATAATCACTATTATAGTGAATCACAATATGATATCAAAAGATCTAAGGCCCAGAGCTAACTGTAACAACATTGCCAAAAAGGCATTAAGAATTATCAACCTTATCTTACGAGGTTTGCTAACTAAGGCATACAAAATCTTTGTCAGACCTATCCTTGAATATGCTCAACTGCCTGGAACCCACACTGTATTTTGGACACTAATACATTAGAGAGGGACCAAAGGTATTTTACACGAAGAGTTCTCAACTTCTGTGCTCACAATAAAATTCCTTATACCACTAGGCTTTAAATTTTAGGCATGGATGTTCTGACCTAAGCTTAGTACACAAGATTATCTACCATAACATCCTATCTGTTAATGATGACTTTAATTTCAATAATCCGTTCTAATCTTGATTGTAGAAAATACTTCAGAAATAGAGTACTAAATGTGTGGAACACTCTACCTGATCCTGTTGTTAGATTCTCTAACCTCCATACCCTTTTTACCTTAAACTGTCTACCATGGACCTTACCTGTTTCTTAAGAGGTCTATAAGCTTACCAGCATGCCTATCATCCCTGTACTATTGACCCCATTTATATGTGCCCATTTTGTTATGGCTATGTTTTGCTTATTAATATCTATTTATTTGTGCCATTTTTTCATGTGTCTATGTCTATACTGATATTTTTTCCTTGTACTTTTTGACTTACTAACTAACTAACTAACTAAGTGAATGAATGAATGAATGAATGAATGAATGAATACATACATAAATAAATACATAAATACATAAATGAACAAATTTATATGAAACAGTTGCCTGTTGGCAACATTTGTTTTACTCTACACAACTGATTCTCAACCCGGGGGGGGGGGTTGGAACCCCTTTGGGGGTCAAATGACCATTTCAGAGGCGTCATCTAAGACCATGGGAAAAGACAAATTTTCCATGATGGAACTAAAGCTTCTATTCTGGCGTTTTGGAACATATTTTTACAATATGACCACAGGTGTCCCTCTGACCTTCCTGCCAAACAGCTTAAAGCTCTGTTGGAAGATTTGGGGGTTACCAAAACATGAAAAACTGTATTAAGGGGTTGTAACATTAGAAAGGTTGAGAACCATTGCTCTACACCTTCTGTCACCCCTGGCCTGAAGATTTATTGTTAACTATTTATTGGGAATATACAGATTAAAACATACTGATTATAATAGTTTAAGATATTAAAAGATATTAAAATTAAGTATTACATGCAGCTTTTATGAGCAGCAGTATTTTTTAAACCTATCTCCATTCTTGATAAAATAGAGAATAAGTTAGTCAGAGACAGAGTATATTTATATTCGTACTCACATTTAATCTGAATCAAAACTTCATGTAATGGAACACAATGTATTCTTCAAGTATATTTTAAAGAAGATTTGTTTCACCACCAGCCCAATCTAATGCATGGAAGCACAAACAATATGGACTTTCATATATGAATATTAAGCAATACTCTTTTTAAAATTGTGTTGACAGTTTTCCAAAACCCAAGATAGTTTCTGTATGCTTAAAAATTATAGAATTAAAGAAAATTCCATCAAACAGAATTTGTCCCAATTCTAGGATATTGGGTAAAATTGTATTTATTAAAATTCTGTTCATTATGAATTACTTTAAATTAACTGGTTATCTAGAATATCCAGACATGGTTAATCTGTTTTTAAATGGGGGACAATGCTAACATTACTTATTTACAAGCAGCTCACTGAGTTTTGGCTTTTCAGAACACTTTGCTATGTAGTTTTTGAAACTGCTTTTAATGCTGTTTACCTTAAAACATTTAGCTTTCAATCTAAGAAGATAATCTGCTGCATAAGAGCAAGAAAAACACATGATTTTGCCAATCCCATAACAGCACTGCTAATATCTAGCTTAAAAAAACCTGGAAAGATCCCTTTGACATTTTCCTTTCATTAAAGGGGGATAAAACCTCATCACTGACTCTAATCTACAAATAATTTATATAAATGTTTCTAACACTGTCTTTAAGTCTAGGGATATTTAACAGGGAAGTTATCCAGGTTTGGCAATAGATACCTTGCAAGCAAACAGAAAACACCTAACCGTTGTCCAGTAAAACAAGCAATATAGTTGGATTTAATTCTTGAATCAAACAAATCAGCAGATGTTTTTGATTCATTAAATGCCTTGCATAGCAGTGTACCCATAAAGTAAGAAAGCTCAATGGATTTGAAAAGTTGATTTCTTAGCTTTTGTAGGTTTCATCCCTACAAACTTCCTTACTGTTAAGTTGCTAAAATTGTTTTCTCAAAAATATGTGAAAATTAAAAAGGAGCAGGCCATAAGTGAAGCCACTCAGCGAAACAGTGGAAGTAATGTGCCGGTATATGGAGGCTGTTAGGATTTGGATTGGTGTTAACAGGCTCAAACTCAACCCTGATGAGATGGACTGGCTAAGGATTTTGCCTCCCAAGGACCATCCCATCTGTCTGTTCATCACTGGTAGAGGGAGACTTTTGACCCCCTCAGAGAGGGTCCACAACTTGGGCATTTTCCTTGACCCACAGAAAACAATAGAATACCATCTTTCAGCTGTGACGAGGGGGGCATTCACCCAGGTTCACCTGGTGCACTAGTTGCGGCCCTACCTGGACAGGGAGTCATTATTCACAGTCACTCATGCGCTTATTATCTCAAGGTTTGACTACTGCGATGTTCTCTACATGTAGCTACCTTTGAAGAGTGTTTGGATTCTGAAGATAGTACAGAACGCAGCCATATCAGCAATCATGGGCCTTCTGAGACATGCTCATGTCTCTACAGCACTTCACAAGCTGAACTGGTTGCTGATTAGTTTCTAAACACAATTCAAAGTGTTGGTTATGACTTTTAAAGACCCACATGGCATGGGACCAGATTAGTTATGGGACCATCTTCTGCCCTAGACATCCCAGTGGCCAGTCAGATCCCACAGAGTTGGCATTCTCTAGGTCATGTCAGCCAGATAATGTCATCTGGCAGGACCTAGGGGAAGAACCTTCTCTGTGGTGCTGAAACTGCGGTGGTCCAAATTAACCAGGCTGACCTCAAGGCCATGCTTGCCTCTGTGGTTCAGCAGAGCATAGCTGCAGGACTGTCACAAAATCATCAGCATCCCATAGCCCCACAGCAGTTTCTGTTGCTGTTCTCCAGGAACTACTGCTCAATGAGTTGGTAGGGAGCTTCTTCTGACATGGAGATCCTGGAAAAAAAATTGGCATCATGCAGTGCTCTAGACCGTATTAGTAGGAACCCATTGGTACCAATGCCCCTTCTCATGTCACCATCAAGTAATAGCTTTGATAACAGAAAGGAAGAAAGAGAACTGGAGAGTGATATGCCTCCTCTAGAAAGGAGATGAATGGTTACTTTGCATCTGCTAGGAATTTATCCTCAAATTCATCTTATATTTCTCAGGACACTGAGGCACATTGATCTGAATAGTTGCCAGGCTGGAATTTAAATGAAGGGAAACAGATGATGTAATCTCAGTTATGCTACTGATGAGGTTGTCCTTATCATGAGGGCCGAGAAATCACTTTGCTAACTAATAATATGTGTGTGAGAAGTTAGTTTGGATAATGACATCACAGGAATTCAAAGGAAACAACAGAGAAAACTCTTTTAAAAAGTCACATTCTATTCTAAAAAATCAACCAAGGAAGGGAGCTGTCTGTATTTTATTTGAACTGGATTTTCATGTGAATTGTATATAAAATATTTGAGAATATATTCTGTCAAATCAACTGGTATGCTCAAATATGGGAGGGAGCCTACTGCTTTCTTTTGCCTTTCAACCCCAGTCCAGGGATCATGCAGGCAGTCGCTTCCACAATAAACAATTTTTTCTATATATAACATTGACATAAAAAACATATAATCCTTCTCCTGGTTCAGCTGATACAGGGAGGAGAACTTGTGGCTTGGACATTAAAGCAACTGCCTGAGAAGGAAAGCAGCCCAAGTTGGAATCCCAAAAGGGTATGGCTAGCTGATGAGAGCTAAATAGCTTGAAATAGATCTATATAGTCTCCCTTTATTTTTTATCAGTAAAAATATTATATATAGAAAAATGATTTGTCATGAAAGCAACAACCTGCATGGCAGTATGTTCCCTCCCATATTTTGGAATACCAGGAGATTCGATAGGGGGGGAAAACATATAATACTTCCCCTGAACTAGGAAAGTTTTTGCTTGAACTGAAAACAGATTATTACTATTGCCCATAGACCAGAGGTGGGGAACTATAACTTATGAACTTCAATTTCACGAGTTCCTGAGCCAGCAAGGAATTATTGAGTTGAAGTCCACAAGTAATAAAAGGACCATAGTTCCTTAAAACCCTGCCATAGTCAATAATGGGGCAGAAGAAACAATAGTCTTGTCCACTAGGGCAAATTTATGTATGTATGTTACCCAAGAGGCAGCCAAAAGAAACTTTTGACATCATAAAAAGTAACACATTTATCTTTAGATAAATATATAGGGACAGATGAACAAAACCTGGTTTAATACATTAGTATTTAAAGGGTGAATACCTTTGTTTCTGTGTAAATGTAAAGAAAAGTTTGATCAACAATTAAAACTTTTATTTTGGGCATATGTCATGTGTTTGGTGAGAGAGAGAGAGAGAGAAAGAGAGAGAGAGAGATGGAAGGAGGGAGGAATAGAAGGAGGGACAGAGAAGCAAATTGTGAACATGTTACTGTATAAAAATGTGGGAACAAAATGCACAGCAAGTGAGAAAGTAGATAACTGTTTCCCAGTTTTAAAACCATCATTTTAGCTTTTTATCAAAGATGCCAGTCATAATATAGCCTGGTACCTTGACAACATAACAAACTGTTACCTACAAATAAACACAGCTGGAGAATTTGCATGCAGTCAGACTGCACACATAAGATACATAGTTTGTTGCTATAAAGTCTGACAAGGAAATGTCTAGTTAAAATGGAAAATACCAGGCATTTCCATAGTGCCCATCATTGATGAAACATGAAATTTTTGAAATGCCGTATTTAAAATGTGACATAGGAAAAAATGAAATAGTAGAAGCTTGGGGTATAAATAGGGAAAATAAATCACTTGCAATAGGCAAACCAATTTTCAGCCATTGAAAGTAAATATGGAGAGATTTGAAACTGGAACACAGGAAGTGCACTGAACAAAGTTAAAATAGACAAATACAGTGATACCTTGTCTTATAAACTTAATTGGTTCCGGGATGAGGTTCTTAAGGTGAAAAGTTTGTAAGACGAAACAATGTTTCCTATAGGAATCAATGGAAAAGCGATTAATGCGTGCAAGCCCAAAATTCACCCCTTTTGCCATACAAAGCACCTGGTTTTGCACTGCTGGGATTCCCCTGAGGCCCCCCTCCATGGGAAACCCCACCTCCAGACTTCTGTGTTTTTGCAATGCTACAGGGGAATCTCAGCAGGGGAATCCCAGCATCGCAAAACGGGTGCTTCGCTGGCAACGGAAGTCCAGAGGTGGGGTTTCCCAGCGAAGGGATCATCAGTGAAATCGCAGCATCGGAAAAACACCGAAGTCCTCAAAACCCCACCTCTGGACGTCTGTGTTTTTGCGATGCTGCGATTTCACTGAGGCTCCCCTTGCTGGGAGGGGAAAAACGGGCGCTTCACTGGCAACAGAGGTCCAGAGACGGGGCATCCCAGCGGTGGCGGTGGGTTTGTAAGGTGAAAATAGTTTGTAAGAAGAGGGGGAAAAATCTTAAACCCCGGGTTTGTATCTCGAAAAGTTTGTATGACGAGGCGTTTGTAAGATGAGGCATCACTGTATATATCATCGAGGAGTAGCAAAGGATAGAATTTAGATCATATTAAAAGAAACTGAATAGATTAAAGGATAGCTGGCCCATTATGTAGAGAAAATATGTTGGAATTGGTAGATTTCTTTTTTAAAAAAAATAAAAATAAACAAACTTTATTTGTAATACACAAAACACAAACAACAAAACACAGAAAAACATTAAAATAAAAGTTGGACAATTTAAGACATGTCTGTAATACAATTCTAAATTCTGTTTATTTTATATTGCATGGATTATATTTACATAATGTACACCAACTCAGTAGATTTCTTAATGGATGTTAATAATATTACTGCAAAACTGTGAATAGTATTTAAATACAAACTTGATTTATATCATCATTTAAAGTATAATGATGGGTCTGGTTACAAAGAGCCATGCAAAAATTTCCATGAGAATAGGAGATTGAAGATCACATTCTATTTTATATCCAGGTATCTCACTTTAGATATGAAGTAATGTTTAGACTCTTTTCTTTTCAATTTGGTACAAAGAAAGAATCCTTTGAACTATTTCAGAACAAAGTGTACAATCTAAATTATGGTCCTGAAATCAGATATTACAAAACAGAAAACCAAGTCAGAAATTTCAGTACTTCTGCCTGGAATGTATTGTAGAAAAAATGATTAATTTTGGTATCAACGAGACAGGATAATTGTTCCTATTTCTTTCCCTTTCTTAAGTTAAACATAACAGAAGTGACAATTGTACAAAGTGAAAAAGGTTGAATATATCTATTTTTATGTGATGAGCTCATTAATCATTTATAGAAAGCATAAATAGATCCCCTTCCAATTCAGTATCCTCATCTATATACCACGACAATTCTCATTCCTGTGAACTTTAACTGGGCAAAACTATTTTTGAACCAAGGTACCTCAAAAGGACTAACTTACAGAATGCAACCAGAATCCAGGAAATGAAATTTGGGGAAGTCATAGCTTCTTCAGTGCTGCTGGACTGCTGCTACTGCAGCTTTGCTGGGCAGCCGCTAGTCCAGGAAATAGGACTAGATGAACTAATTCTCCTTTGTGGGTGGAGCTAACCTCCAAGGATGGGAAGACACTGTCCTTTAGCCAATCAGGACTGAGTCTAAAAAAATATAAATTGTGTCCCTCTGCCTAGTAACCACCTTCTTTAGGCAAAGGACAACAGTAGACTTCCTGTCAATGACTACTTCAGCTTCAACCACAACAATACACAAGCACATAACAGATACAAACTAAAAGTAAACTGCTCAAAACTCGACTATAGAAAATATGACTTCAGCAACTGAGTTGTTAATGCATGGAACTCATTACTGGACTCTGTTGTTTCATCACCAAATGCCCAAAACATTACCCTTAGACTATCCATGTTGACCTCACCTGATTCCTAAGAAGTCAGTAAGGGGCGTGCATAAGTGCACCAGCATGCCTAACATCCCTGTCCCAAGTTTCTCTCTTATTAGTACCAATATCATGTATATAAACAGTGTTATTTCTTTGTATACTACTAATAAGTACTTGACAAAATAAATAAAATAAAATAAATAAATAAATAAAATAGACTGTGTGCAGCTCCCGCATAGAACAGTACATGAACCTCCATGTGCCATCCAGTACAGAAAACAATAGAGGAAGACTTCAAGGCTAGCTATGAGAAGGGACATATCAGGTAGGTCCAATGCCCATTCCTACTGAGTGGAGCTAGCCTCCAAGAACGGGACATCATCAGCAGCAGCTGGAACACCCGTCATCCAAATACAATATCGGCGGCAGCAAATGAGTCCATCTTGTAATGATGCATAAATAGAATAGGAGACAACCATGCAGCTGCACGGCAGATCTCCTCGATCATTGCCTATTACCATGCCACCATGGTAGTCGCACTACATGTTAAATGAGCCATCAGTAGACCCAGATGAGGCAGGAGTAACTGACCGTAGGCACCCATGATGAACGACCAAATCCAGCAACCCTTAAGGCTTCCTTGAAAGCTAGCTACACTCTACGAGAAGGGGCGTATCAGGTCAAACACCCATTCTACTTTATTATAAGGCTGCATTAATCGAATTGTGCAAACCTAAAGGCACAAACTTTTCACCACCACTCTTAACTACGAGTGTGGGTCCTTTCAATGTTTCTGCAATTGTTAAGCCACTAGGAGAGGCTACCTAATAATCATTAAAAGTATTAGATTCCAAACCATAAAATAAATGACTGCTAAATGAATTTTTTTTAGCATTTGCGAGTGTAGTAGTACTTATACTGTGTCACTGCTAAGAAGAGAATGATAATATTGAGGAAAAATTGTCTATAAATACTTTAAAGATGCAAATGGCTTAAGTATGTAATGATTTAACAGTAACTTTAATTATTCTTGTCTCTTCAGATGAGTAAGAAAGACCAATCAGCCTCTTATGTCATCAAACCAAAAATGATAGGAATACCAAAGGCCATGTGTGTTTCATCTTTCACTTTTCCCTAGAGCAAATGAACAAAATGAACTTTTGTGCTTTTTTTTCAGTTTAGCATGAAAGCCTTTATGCTGAAATTGAGTCTAAAGGAACCAACAGTTTTTAATGTAAAGTTCTCCCCTAAAGGAGCAGGCTCTAATTTTTCATTTTTCTGAAGATAAAAATATTACTCTCTTAACATAAAAGTTCTATCTTTTTCTGTTGCTGAGGGGTAAAAAAAAAAAGTAGCGAAACCTCTTTAATATAGCCCAATTCATCAAAATGATTCTTTCTAGCTCTAGGTTATTTCGCACTGAAATTCCCTTTGGTTCAGCTGAGTTTTTAAATTAGGGTTTCATACATCTATGGAGCACAAATTATTTAGCTAACTATTATCTTTCATTTATATTCATTATGTGTAATATGACTTTATCATTGCTCAGCATTATTGTCTCATAAAGATATTGCTAGAGATGCTGCAATAAAAATCTTTCATTTTGAAAGGCACAACTTTTCTTTTCCTAATCAGATAAGGAGGCAAAGCATCAGGGTAAATAAATTGTATATATTTATCTAAGCATTGTAGCAGTATGAATCATTATTCCACTGTTTTAACAAAGCTATTTTTCCTTTTTAATCTGGACGGTGCACTTATAATAAAGCTTATGGCTATCTGATGCATTTGATGGCAGGAAGATAAATCTATTTCTTGTGCAATTTTGAGCATAAATTGAAGCATTTGTATAATTGTTTGATTTTACCATTTCTAAACCACCTAATCAGGCTGACTTGCTAAATGTATCCAGGGGCCCCATACATAAGCATAAAATAGATCTATTTTATCTCTGCAACCCTGATAGAAAATTCTGGAGCAGGGAAGCAAAGGAAATTTCTCTTTTCCTGAAAATAAATAGTATTTCAAAGTAGGAACCCAATTGTGCAGGGCTTTAGATTCAAAGGCAAATTTCAAATTGTATTCCAATTATTTCATGTTTTAGTTTGATTTGCATTTCTTACACATCTGAAAGGACAAATAGAATATCGGTAATTATAAGTATTGCTTGTCTTTACATAGATCAGTCACTTACAATGCCTTTAATAAATTATTGACTTTTACTTCTTATTGATTAAATTGTTTTATATAATATTTATTTTGATGCTATGATATTTGTCCAAAGCTGATAAACATTATTAATGCTCTGTTTAACTTAATTTAACTCAGTGAATATTCAATAAAAGAACTGTTATCTATCTTAATTATGGTTTAAAATATCCGTGTATTTGGTTTGGTTATTCAAAATTGACCCTATCTATTATAATACCACTGTATTATAATATATTATCATATATTAATACAGTAGAACCTCGACTTACGAATTTAATTGGTGCCGGAAGGAGGCTCGTAAGTTGAAAAGCTCGTATGACGAAACATTGTTTCCCATAGGAAACAATGGAAAAGCGATTAATGCGTGCAAGCCCAAAAAGCAGCCGCAGCGGAGGCCAAGTCTCGCTCCGGGCTGTGCCCCCTCCGAGCACTCGCCGCCTGTCCCTGTCAGCGGCCCAGCCACCTTCACCCGTCTTCGCGGAGCTGCTTGTTGATGGCGCGGGTGAGGTCCAGGGCGGGCTTCTTGCTACTCAGGCTGCGGGCCAGCTTCCGGTGCCGCTTCTTCTCCCCTTCAAGGTCGCCCAGCAGCGGCTGGAAGCGCCGCTTCTTGCCGCAGGCCGTGTTGGTCTGGGCGACGGCGGGCTCCTTGGGCAGGCGAGGCTGGAAGCGGCCCCGGGAGGCGGTGGAGACGCAAGCCAGGGTGGCGACGTGGCTCATCTCGGCTCGGTCTTGGTGGCCCGTTGGGTGGAGGTCGGCGGCCGGGCAGCTCCGCTGGGCGCGTGCCTGGTTCTTCAGGCGGTTGAGCTCGTTGCGTGCCACCTGCTCGCGCTTCTCGTGGCGCCGCTTGGCGAACTGGTCCTCCATGGGGTCCGCCGAGTCGGGCACTTCCATGAGCCACTCGCGGGAGGGGTCGCCGCCGGCTCGGTGGTAACCCCAGCGCCGCTTCCACTCTTGGGCGGCTTCGTCCCAGACAAGCATGCCGTGCTTCTTGCGAGTCGGCTGGATGCCCTTGAGGCGCGCGAACTGCTCTCACTTGGTGAGCGGCCGAGGTTTGGGCAGCGGCTTCTCCCTGGGCAGGCGCGTCGAGGGCTCGGAGGAGCCCCATCCCGGGCGGAGCAGCCTGAGGGGTCCGGTGCGGCGCTGCCTCCTCCCGCGCCCCACCCCTACTCGGCAATCGGCCCGGCGGCATTGCTGGTGTTCCAGGCGGACCGCCCGGCATAAGCGGCGCTTTCGTGCCTCTCGGGCCGGGCAGACAAGAGGTGCGGCGCTTCCAAGGGGAAGGGAGAAGGTGGCGGCTCAAGCCCTTCCCCGTGCGCCCCTCCGGAGGAGCCCCTCTGGCGGTTGTCCGGGCGGGTGAAGGTGGCTGGGCCACTGACAGGGACAGGCGGTGAGCGCTCGTATCCCAAATTTGGGCTCGTAAGTAGAACAGAAATATCCCTCCCCTCCTAGCTCGCATCTCGAAATGCTCGTATATAGAGCAGCTCGTATGTCGAGGTTCTACTGTAAATGTTTCAGCCTTAGGTAAATTACTATTATTTATATCTGTTATAAGGAATATTCTTCTGGGTTCAGTTCCAAGTGGGAAAAAAGTCTGTACTGGAAGCATGTTGACTGTTTGGAAAGATGATTTTAATGGTCTGGGGTCCTGGGGAAAGGGGGAATCACATGCCTCCAAAATGTTGAGGAAGAGAAGGGCTGAGATGCTGAGAGTGCCTGTGTTTTATACCCTCTGTTGAGCACCACCTTAAGAGTTTCCTGTTCCTGTTTAAGAGGTGTATCCAATTGGCTGTCAGACTCTGAGGGGGTGGGGTTTTTAGCTAACGCTGAAGGTTTCATCTGTATCCTAGGCTAGTTTGTGTACTAATTGATGCAATCTTCCCAAGCGCTATGTGGTGAGTTATTGTTTGCTAGATGGGTCTGCCTGAAGAGGGTAGAGCTTTGTTATGTAGAATAGATTGGTCCAGGCTATTAACAAAAATGGGTGAACTGGGCCTATTCCTTGATGGCACATTGACAAAGATGGGGTCTACTGCCTAAAAACATGTTTTTCCATTTTTTTGCCAGAGAAATATAATGTTTTGCCTTTTTAATACTTCCTAAAATATTTTATTCCTCTAGGACAGTGATGGTGAACCTATGGAAAGGGTGCCACGGGTGGCACACAGAGTCATATCTGTTGGCACATGAGCCATTGCCCTAGCTCAGCTCCAACGTGCATGTGTGTGCTGGCCAGTTGATTTTTGGCTTGCACAGAGGCTCTGCGATGGCATTTTTGGCTTCCAGAGAGCCTCCGAAGGGATGGGGGAGGGAATTTTTACCCTTCCTGGTTCCAGGCAAGCCTTTGGAGTCCGGGGAGGTGAAACACAACCCTACTGGGCCCAGCAGAAGTTGGGAAACAGCCCATTTCCGGTCTCCAGAGGGCCTCTGGGGGGTGGGAGAAGCTGTTTACGCTCTCCCCAGGCATTGAATTATGGGTATGGGCACTTGCACTCAAGGAAAAAAAGGTTCACCATCACTGCTCTAGGAGGTGGATATGTGCTAACCTCCTATATATCACTAGTCTATAGAGACTTAATGTTGTTTATACATATTGAAAAAAGAAAAAAGAAAATAAACAAAGCAAGTTTTATAACATTTTTTATTTCATTGAATTTATTTATTCATTTATTTATTAAACTTATATGCTACCCATCTTACTGACCCATGACTAAGAGTTTACAATAATTGGAGCACAGTATAACTCTTACGAAAATGTGAATTTGCATACATTCACACGTCCTGAATTTATGACATTGTAAGGACAGAACTATGGTTAGGATTTAAAGGAAATATAAGTCCAATCTCTGTACAATTATCTCTGATTGGTCTTGGATTTCCTATGTGTATGTCAAAGTTGATTGAACCTTCAAAAAGAATTATCAATCCTTTCTGGACTTGCTATATGTTATTGGTGACAAGACCTCCTGCTCTAAATTGTACTTTCATGCATTCTGGATAACATAACTGGAGATTGATGAGAATGTTATATAAGTATCTGCCATCATTGATGCATGACAACACTCCATTTCTTTCTCCAGGCAACACTAAATCTAAGGAAAGGTTACGAATCAT